>NC_139644.1:4707443-4714165 GCF_964638095.1 Poromitra crassiceps | reverse complement strand
ATTTTAATAAGGCTTAGCAGAAAAGGGCGTGGCAGAGTTTTGAAGTGGGTGTGTGTGAATACAGTATGTGCATTTGTCAGCCTGCCTTGTTAGTTTATGTTTGTATGAATGCCTGCCTGTGTGTGTGTGTGTGTGTGTGTGTGTGTGTGTGTGTGTGTGTGTGTGTGTGTGTGTGTGTGTGTGTGTGTGTGTGCGTGCGTGCACGTGTGTGTGTTTATATGTGTTTCATAGCAGAACAATGTCTCAGTGTTTGTTTAACCTTGAGGGCAGGACACTCCTGTCATTGACATGCCGTTGATACACAGAGACACACACACCCTTCAATTGCTACAGCAGTCATGCTAACCGCTAACCACTTTCCAAAACATGGTGCTGGAATGTTATTTAAACCACTAATCCAGCGATCAAATTAAATTTGGCATTGAAAGCTAGACTATATCAACATCACATCCTGAAGCCTCAAAGGCAGAGGTAACAATTTTATTCACTTCAGCAGCCAGAAATCCAACCAACCCGGCTGGTCTGTGACGATTTATCCCAGAGTACTAAAGAGACGAGATGAGAAGATGTAATGTTGGTGAGCTTTCTTTGTAGAAAACAGTTTGAAGTTCAATTTAGATCTTCACTTGACCATTACATTACATTACATTACATTACGTCATTTGGCAGACGCTTTATCCAAAGCGACTTACAATAACACATTTTTTGTCAGCAATAGAGCAATCAACTATGGAGCACAGTCTATGACAACTACAACTTCTGAAGGAACAGTGGTACAAGTTTAGGTTAGTGGTACAAGGTTGGTTAGTTTTTTTTTTTTTTTTAACGAAGTTAGATCAAGAAGGGCCAGATGGAGCCTGAAAAGGTGTATCTTTAGTCTTTCCGAAAGATCGGCAGTGATTCAGCTGTCCTGACTGAAGGTGGAAGCTCGTTTCCACCATTGAGGTGCCAGGGACGAGAAGAGTCGAGATCGGGATGAGCGACTTTTGAGCCCCGTAGCGAAGGAGGGGCGAGGCGACCTGCACTGGTGGAGGAGCGGAGGGAGCGCTGAGAGGTTTGGAACCTGACCATGGATTGCAGGTACCGGGGAGCTGACTGGTGTACTGCCCTGTAGGCCAGTACCAGTGTCTTGTAGAGAGAACCTACAGGAGCGCGCTGTAGCAGCTATGTTGGCAGAGCAAGACAGCTGGTTGTCAAGGATCACCCCAAGGTTCTTAGCTGTTTGGGAGGGAAGTACAGTGGTGTTGTCAATGGAGATGGAGAGATCTGCGAGAGGGCAGTCTTTTCCTGGGAGGACGAGTAGCTCGGTCTTACAAGGTTGAGCTTGAGGTGGTGGGCAGACATCCAGTCGCCAATGTCTTTGAGGCATGCAGAGATGCGAGCCTCGATTTGAGTGTCAGAGGGGGGGAAGGAAAGGAAAAGCTGGGTGTCCTCAGCATAGCAGTGATAAGAAAAGCCATGAGAAGAGATCACATAGGCAAGAGATCTGATATAGAGAAGGAAAAGTAAGGGGCCCAGGACTGAGCCCTGGGGGACACCGGTGGTAAGAGGACAGGATCTGGAGAGGGACCCTCTCCATGAGACCTGGTATGAGCGGTTCGAGAGGTACCATCTCCGGAACATCTCAAAGCTCAGACCCCTCCTACCCCAAGCCGCCGCAGAAAAAACTGGTCCACGCATTCGTCTCCTCCCGTATCGATTACTGCAACTCCCTGCTTGCAGGCCTCCCCACCAAATCCACCCAGAGACTGCAATATGTCCAGAACTGTGCCGCCCGGGTTCTTACCAGAACCCGGAAGTCAGAACACATCACCCCTGTCCTCCACTCACTTCACTGGCTCCCCATCAATTAACGCATCACCTTCAAACTCCTCCTCCTGGTCTACAAGGCAGTAAACCACACTGGTCCCACCTACCTTCAAGAACTCCTCCCCCCCAAGCCCCCCTCCCGGTCACTCAGATCCGACACCCTCAACCTACTTGTTGTCCCCCGCACCAAGCTGGCAACGATGGGTGACCGAGCCTTCTCCACCCTGGGGCCACGCCTGTGGAACCAACTCCCAGGAACTGTTCGGGCCTCTAAATCCCTTGCTGTTTTTAAAACGAGCCTTAAAACCCACCTGTTCCGCTCTGCTTTTTATTAGCTCGGAGCTTTTAGCTGTTTTTAGCTTGTTTTTATTTTATTTTATTTTTATTTATTTATTTTACTATTTTAGCTACTGTAAAGCACCTTGAGATTTGTTTTACATTTTAAAGTGTGCTATATAAATTAAAGCCATTATTATTATTATTATTATAGGAAGCAAACCAGGAGAGTGCAGAGCCTGAAATGCCGAGGTCAGACAGAGTTATTAAAGGAACCATTAAAGGAACACTCCAACATTTTGGGAAATTGTATTTGCCATCTTCCCGAATCCCGATAGTAAGATGAGAAGATAGATGTCGTTCTTTTCTCTGTGCGTGTAGTAGAAAAATAGTAAAAATAGTAGTGAGCGCTAGTGTAACACTAGCGCTCACTACTATTGAGCAGTGATACTCAACCCGAGGCTCTCGAGCCACATGTGGCTCCTTTATGGGTGGTTCTGGCTCTTTTAAGTCCTACTTACAATGAATAAATAAATAACAATCTAAAAGGAGGAAAGGGACTTTTTTTGGACTGTGGCTCTTGCAAAGAAAAGTGCAAAGTTGCAAAGTTTTTGTTGATGTGGCTCCTGAGGGCAAGGTTGCGTAGAAATGAAATTCTGAGCGGAGTCTTGATGGTTTTGGTGGAATGCCACAGTACTTTACTTACTTTTACTTTACTTTTATTTCACTTGGCAGATGCTTTTATCCAAAGCGACGTACAACAGAGATAAAAACAATGCAAGCAATAATACAGTATACACAGTACCAGAATAATCTAAAACATAATAAATATAAGGTGCTATTGGACGTGCAATCAGTGCATTGATCTTGATACAAAAGTGCCTGTATGAGGAATTTATGCAAGTGCGCCAGTGCGGAAATGGACCTGAAATAATTGAGTCTTTTTTTTTTATGATCAATTATTTATTCACATTTTCATAAGCAATACAGTCCACACACCAAGAGAACCACAAATAAAAATACCCTACAATAGCAAAAAATAAATAAAGACACAAAACAAAAATCAAACTAAACCTAACCACTATTCCAACCCTGACAAAAAAATAATTGAGTCTTAAGTCTCTTTTTGAAAATAGTAAGGGAGTCAGCGGTACGGACAGAGTTAGGTAGTTCATTCCACCACCGGGGAACAACAGAGGAGAAGAGCCTGGTGAGTGAATTGGGTGGTGGAAGTGAGAGGAATCTTTCAGTAGCGGAACGTAGTGGACGGAAGGGGGCATAGGGTTGGATGAGGGAGTTTAGGTAGGTTGGGGCTGTATTTGTCAGAGTTTTGTATGCAAGGTTTAGGGACTTGAACTGGATTGGGGCGGCCACTGGGAGCCAGTGGAGGGAGATGAGGAGGAGTGTGACGTGGGTTCTGTTTGGCTGGTTGAAGATGGTGCGTGCTGCTGCGTTCTGGATCATTTGGAGAGGTTTGGATGTGGATGCAGGAAGGCCAGCCAGTAGGGAATTATAAAGTCATTTTCCCCACATTTTAATTTGAGACGCATAACATTAAAATACTCATAACTTTTGATCTGAGAGAGATATCTCAGTAATCAAAAAGCTATACATAGGGGAGAGTTGTTTCTAATTTATGGAAATATTCAAAAATTAAAATGTCATATTTTCACCATGTGTGAAGCTATAGAGTTTTTGCAGGCCACCACACATAAATACACAACATCCGTATTTATCACAGATACGACTTATGGCACCACCCCTGGCAAAAAAAAGTTTAATCTGTCATACTTGACATAGCAGCACTGATCCCACATCCGTCGCAGGTAATAAAAGTCTAGTCACAGCCAGACACACCTAGAGCCAGCGGCCACGCCTCCCCGGGGTATGTAACCAGAGGCCACGCCTCCCCGGGGTATGTAACCGCACACCTCAGAAAGGCATCAAAGGACTCTTTTTCCTGTTCACACCTACAGCATACATACACATACACACACACACACACACACACACACACACACACACACACACACACACACACTCATCCATTCACATCATATGCAGGCCGCACAAACACTTGTTCACATTTTCAATGTGTCACTCACCTGGCTGAGCTGCTATATGGGCATGCATGCACACACACACACACACACACACACACACACACACACACACACACACACACACACACACACACACACACACACACACACACACACACAACCTGAAACATATAGGCACATTAGGTAGTAAAGAAAATACATGTTTATTAATAAAGTTTGTTATACCTTTTTGATTAACATCCATATCTTTTTAATTTCCACCAATAATAACAACAATAAAATAGCAAAATGGCTCAGAGCCAAACAGGTTTCTTTTTTTTTGCTTTGTTTCTAGAAATGGATACGGAGACAAACGACAAACATAATAATGACATCATTCAAATCATAATCAGGACATTTATGAAACTTGATTGCAGGGTCGTAGCCAGGGATTTCGGGCCCCATGAAAGGATATCATATCGGGCCCACGGATGCCGCCGTCCGAAGGTCGGTGTGGTCGAACAGATCGTCCACACTTTCCCCCCCCTGGCTACGGCCCTGCCTGCGGGGAAATGGCAGGTGTGTGGGTGTGTCACACTGCTCAGCTGACAGCCAGGGGAGGTGGCTGATGGTCACGCCTCAGATTCACTCAGAAGAATGTGGATTCTGTCCTGGTTTGGAAGAGGGGAGCAGATTTGGTCAGATCATGGTGGAGGCATGAGGGCTTGCCCTGTTGATAAAGGGCCCCTGGCACAAGCTATTCAATCCTTATTCCTTCAAAATGACAGCTGTGTGTGTTTTTGCATTCTTGGCATTAGGTCAAGCGGTGTGCATTGGACTCCGTGAAGGATGCTCCGTGTCCCTTTGTGATCTTCAGGGACAGAACATCAAGAGTCTGAATCCAGAGTTACTGAACATGAGCAGGAATCCACATGTACACAAACACATGCCTGCCCTTGCACAAAATTGAATGTCAAAGTGTTAATATAGATATCAATATCTTATGCCATTAGAGCCTATTACCAAAAAAAACTTAAAGTCCCTCATCTCCAACTTCCGAGTCCGAATGCATGAGTGCTCAAGTCAAAGTCCGAGTCATGAGTGTCCAAGTTAAGTAACAAGTCTGTTTTGAAAATATAAGGAGTAGAAAGTGCAGATATTTCTGTGAAAATGTAGGGAATAAAAATAAAAAGTTGTCACAAATATAAATACTCAGTAAAGTATAGATACCGGAAAATTCTATTAACTCAGTAACAAAGTATTTGTACTTAGTTACTTCCCATCTCTGCATCCAGGTGAGGGGAAAGCAGTTGTCCCAGAGGAGTGCAGGTGGTATCTATATTCACCTGTGAGGTGAGATTGCCTGCTTGCCAACAGGGGAGATGGGAGCTTTGTTCAGTTAACGAGCTTAACGAGCGGTCTGACCACTCTCTGACCACTCACTGTGCCTTAACGTTAAGGCAATGACCACTCACTGTGCTAAGGTTTGTATTTCATCACTGTTCTCATTAGTTCAGGCATCTTCTCAGCTTTCCCTGATGGCTGAATCATTCTTTAGCTCCTGAGCAGAATGCTGCTCAACCAGTCCAACAACCCAGCAGACATTCCTCTCATGGCACCTGCCTGCCGACAAGGCTACACCCCTCTGGAATGTGTTGGCTGAGAGGCTACAGCAGACCAGCTAGCTACAGCAGACCACCTAGCTACAGCAGACCACCTAGCTACAGCAGACCAGCTACAGCAGACCACCTAGCTACAGCAGACCACCTAGCTACAGCAGACTACCTAGCTACAGCTAGGTGAAGAACTATAGCATGGGCGGATCCATCCCAAAATATCGATGGTTAATGTGACATTTTCATACTGGAATTGGTCATCATTAGCTGTTAAAAATTGCTATCTAAAAAAAGTAATTAATTACTGAATATATATACGGTACCTCAAACAATATATAAAATATGAAAATGGTTCAGTGAGTAACAACCTTGGGTTTAAGTCAAGTACTGTTTTATTGTGATTGTGTATGAAAAAGTAGGGCCTTGCTGAATGGAGCCTGGATATAAGCAGAGGCAGTGATCACATGGACCATCGCTAACAAGCTGACACTCCCATGCTAGCTGTCATCTGCCTGACTTTGCCTGTCTTCCATTTCATTCATGGGTTTTCCACCCATTTTCATTCCAGGCGGGTGACTCAGCCGAGGGAGTAACCAGGAAGTAGCCAGTGTCGATTGGTGCACAGTATGTGGTTTGGGCAGTGAATGGATAGACCTATCCTGTCGTTTCAGTATGAGGATGCGTTGCACCTGATGGCTATTTTGGCTGGGCTGTTAACCATGCAACAAGCCTGGAGGGGAACTAGTGACAGGGGAAAGACAGAACTGCACACTATAGGCTATACTGTTTGTCTCTCATCCTGCTCAACATGGAAAAACACACGCACACCCGCACGCATGCACGCATGCACGCACACACACACACACACACAGCTGTTTGTGATGTTCCCATGGCAGTTCATGTGCTCTTCCTCCCAGCCCTTCCTGCAGGTTGTGAGAGGGCCTGGCTGCCCGTCAGCCTGGATGTGGAACACGACATT
>NC_139644.1:4542443-4702443 GCF_964638095.1 Poromitra crassiceps | reverse complement strand
TATGCTGATGGTCAGTGGGGAGGAGGTGCGGTCGTCCACTCTCACCACCTGTTGGCAGTTCGTCAGGAAGTCCAGGATCCGGTCACACAGTGCTGTGTTCAGGCCCAGATCCTTGAGCTTGCTGGAGGGCACTATGGTGTTGAACGCTAAACTGTAGTCCACAAACAGCATTCTCACATAGGTGTCGCTCCCCTCCAGGTGAGAGAGGGGGCGGTGTGTAGCACATGGGTGATGGTGTCTGCTGTGCTCCTGTTGGGGTGGTATGGAAATTGAAGGGTGGGGGTAGGGAGGTAGGTGGCCTGGTGGAGGGGTCGAACCTTGCCGGTGTTCAGCTCGTCCGGTAGGGTGCATGTAGCCTGGGTAAACCCAGCCTCCACGTGACCTCCATGTAGGCTACTATCAGTCACGAAGACTTACGCTACAGGCATAGCCTGTGACGTCACATTGAAGGCTAGGGTGCGTGAGGTGTTTGTGGTTTGTCGTTTCCCCCTTGAAGTCAGGAGCAGCATGGCGTCCTCTCCACAGGTGTCTTGGGTTATTGGAGTCGAGTTTGGACACCAGCTGCTTACCAAATTCCCTCTTTGTGTTTTTGACAATTTAGACAAGTAGCCTATTAGCCTACCTTGTTTTGGATTGTTTTGCACCTGTATTAATTTCTGTTCATGCCACTAAAATTGCTCTATATGAAAATGCTCTTAAATTATGTAGCCTACATTCAACTTAGAAGTATTTTAATCTGAGACACAGGCACCCAAATGCTCTTTGTTTGGGTTATGCATGTCACATGAATTTGCTCATTCATAATGCTAGTTGCATTTATTAACAGCGTAGGCCTACATGTGCATGAGGCTGCGTTTTGCAGTAGCCAACATCAGTGATTTTCAACCTTGTTTTTTATATATCATGGAGCCCTATGGAACCACTGGCCTTAGTTAGTGGTCTACTAGCTACCTGGGCGGTCACCCAGGGTGCCGGTTACCTGGGCGGACGGGTGTGTGGCTGTGTGACCCCGCCTATTGGCTGCGAGCTGACAGGTAGACAGACTGGCCCCGCCTATTGGCTGCTAGCTGACAGGTAGACAGACGACTGTACAGTGAACAACTGATGGAAATATAGGCTACTTCACAACCACAGGTAATATTCCATCTGGTCGCTCCGTGCCGTGCCGTGCCGTGCCGTGCCGTGTGTGTGTGTGTGTGTAGGAGGGGACGCTAGCTGTGACAGAGGAACAGCGACCATCACAACAACAAGACTACGCTCAGCAGCCTAGTTCCACCTGTCTCACTCAGGAAGAAGCCGCGGCAGACAGGTGACGCACCGCCAAGCAGCGACCTGTCATCATGTTCAAGAAGAAGCCCTCCAAGACCAGCGTGGCTATAACCACACCACCAAAAGCATCGTAAGTGACATTACATTACATCATTTAGCAGACGCTTTTCCCCCAAACCGACTTTGTACATTTTGTCAACAACCAACTGCATCACAGTCTTCTTCGTCGGCTAAGATGGTTAAAAGGAATAAGTAACGTTTGATTTGGCTGCTGCTGGCGTAATAGCCTACCACAAAGTGTGTTGCTGTGTTTTGTAGCATACAGTAACTTTCCTGTTCTGTTAAAGTTGTAGTTCGCGTTCTGGAGTACAGTGACGTACTCAAACTCTACTAAACAATCTTGACATGTTAAAATGTCCTCGCCTCGGCTAACTGACACGGACAGTAAAGTCGATGGCAGCCAACAGTGATTTGGGCATCTTCCACCCTCCCACCACAACACTGAGGTGGGCAGTAGCGAAAAATGTGAGCTTATTATAAAAGTTGAGATTTAATTGAAATAAAATGCTGCCTGGTGGATTATATGAGTGCCGAATTGAAAAGGAGCTCCTAACGATTAACAAGGTACTTTAAACATTGTTTTAACAGTTGTGTACATCAGCCTATAGGCGAGGCTAGATTATTTTCACATCTTTTTTAAAGGGCTTTGGTTTAGGCTCTGCGCATGCAACAGAAGACTGGGCTAACTTGCCTTGCACAAAGTTGGGTTTGTAAATAGTTTGCAGGCAGGCTACAGCTGTGACTGGTGTCAATGGTCACATGTAAGATAGCTTTTCATTCATTCATGTGAAGAAAGTGAACTGCACTCTGGAACAGCTGCGTTTGACACAAAATGTCTGAAATTGTGCTGTTAATTATATTGTGTTGTGTAACTGAAGTGTGTCTTAACCTGAGGGTGTGGCTGATAGTAAAGTGGTACTAACTGGTTTGATAAGTTTGGCTGTCTTTAGTGTAAAGGGATTGACATGGGTGTGTGTGTGTGTCGCCTCTCCCACAGTATCACCACTCCCTATCCTTTATCATTCATTCTGTTCACTGGGTTTGTAGTGAAGGTTACATATATACCGGTATATATATATATGTATGTATGTTACATACATATATATATATATATGTATGTATATATACATACATACATACATACATACTATGTATGTATGTATGTATGTATGTATGTATGTATGTACCGTATGTATGTATGTATGTATGTATGTATGTATGTATGTATGTATGTATATATACATACATATATATACCGGTATATGTATGTATGTATGTATGTATGTATGTATGTAGCCTATGTATGTATATATGTATATATACATACATATATATACCGGTATATATATATGTATGTATGTATGTATGTATGTAGGCTATATATACATACAGTTATATACCGGTATGTATGTATGTATGTATGTATGTATGTATGTATGTATGTATGTATGTATGTATGTATCTATATATATATATATATATATAATCAGTACTGCTCTGTCAGGCAAGTGAATAAGAGCAAATGCAAGTATTGGCCAAGGAGTAGGCTACAAATGCAGGTATCAGAAACAGGTGCTCTTTGGATCCAAGGACATAATGCATATGAAATCAAAAAAGAGCAAGAGGTGAGACTTGTACTAACTACTAACTGTCATAACCAAAATACCAAGGGGCACACTGCTTTACTTAGCTTAGTGATCAATAAGTCATAACTGCTTTACTTAGCTTAGTGATCAATAAGTCATAACTGCTTTACTTAGCTTAGTGAACAATAAGTCATAACTGCTTTACTTAGCTTAGTGATCAATAAGTCATAACTGCTTTACTTAGCTTAGTGATCAATAAGTCATAACTGCTTTACTTAGCTTAGTGATCAATAAGTCATAACTGCTTTACTTAGCTTAGTGATCAATAAGTCATAACTGCTTTACTTAGCTTAGTGATCAATAAGTCATAACTGCTTTACATAGCTTAGTGATCAATAAGTCATAACTGCTTTACTTAGCTTAGTGATCAGTAAGTCATAACTGCTTTACTTAGCTTAGTGACCAATAAGTCATAACTGCTTTACTTAGCTTAGTGATCAATAAGTCATAACTGCTTTACTTATCTTAGTGATCAATAAGTCATAACTGCTTTACTTAGCTTAGTGATCAATAAGTCATAACTGCTTTACTTAGCTTAGTGATCAATAAGTCATAACTGCTTTACTTAGCTTAGTGATCATAAGTCATAACTGCTTTACATACATGAAAACAGCCTTTAATAAATGGGCTTAGTGCACACAGGTCAAAGCAAGAGACAGCTATACTGTACCAAGGCTGCTGTCTGCTGCAGCCAATCATATACCAAGGCTGCTGTCTGCTGCAGCCAATCAGCTACCAAGGCTGCTGTCTGCTGCAGCCAATCAGCTACCAAGGCTGCTGTCGGCTGCAGCCAATCAGCTACCAAGGCTGCTGTCTGCTGCAGCCAATCATATACCAAGGCTGCTGTCTGCTGCAGCCAATCATATACCAAGGCTGCTGTCTGCTGCAGCCAATCAGCTCAGCACTGGATCATTGACATTGACACAGGTGTACAGTAGTTAAGAAGGTGGGCATGTACATCATTTGATAAACTCTAAGAGGCATCATCAATATAGTTTTAAGATGAGCAAAATCCACCATAAATCAATGAATAGCGTTGATATTCACAAACAGTCATAAATAGGACAAATAATGACACAGGAAAAAGGAGACAAGACATATAGTGGTACAATATGGCTCGAGGCTGAGTGGGTTTCTGCTCAAAGTCCTCTGAGGCAACTCATTTTCATCTGAACCTAATGAGCTCCCTTCACTCATCGGCCTGCCTGTAAGTACACACACACACACACACACACACACACACACACACACACACACACACACACACACACACACATGAGCTCCCTTCACACCTCTGCCTGCCTGTAAGTACACAGCAGAGTCATGCAGGGTCGGGGGTCAACAATAACAGCCTTTGGCGTAGAGAATACCAAGAGATCCACTCATCTGTTTCAAATGGTTATCCACTGGTGCCTGCCCCGCCCACACACACACACACACACACACACACACACACACACACACACACACACACACACACACACACACTCCTGCTGTCAATAAGGGAATGTAGCCGTCTCCTCTTCCCAGCAATATTGGAAAGACGCCCAAATCATCGATTCGATTTCCTGAAAGTGACTTAAGGAAGATTTCGAAACAATAGTTTATTTGTATTGGCTGTGCTCACCAGTAGGGATGGGCAAATGGGGGAATTAAACGAAAATGTATCGAAACCGAACATTTAGAACCTCTTAACTGACTTGATCTTGCTCATGTCAATGAATTAAATTAATTGATGTTCATTGGGTTAATACTTTCCCCAATGTGTGCGTTCATGAACAGTCCTTAAAAAAATACTATGTTGTGTTCAGTTCAGTCACGTACTGTCCGAAAACAGATGTCTTCTATGTTGATTGTGCACCGATTTGACTATGCAAAAAAGTACTCAGAACTTCAGAATGACACTGACTGTAGCAGCATCTACACTGACTGTACTGAACTGGGCAGGAATCCCAACAATGTGGCTCCACCCTCTCCATTGTCTCCTGTTTGCTTTTCTTCTTCACATTTTGAAGTCAGAAGAAAGTAAACGTGTGGTCGTCTGGATAATGACGGCTTCAGGCTGGAGCAGCCTGTCCAAACAAAGACAAGTTAATTACACAGGAGCTGTGGATTAGTGCTGAGTTGGCAGCATTGCAAAAAAAAGGAAGAAGAAAGAAAGCAAAGATTATAATAACAATAACAATGATAAATATAGCCGCAAGCGGCGATGCGGGGTCCAAGCTTCCGGTGAAAGTTTCAAAGTTTCAAAGTTTCAAAGTTTCAAAGTGTCAAAGTTTCAAAGTTTCAAAGTGTCAAAGTTTAAACATTTATCATTTCAAGACGGTTTCACGTATCCAAATTCTTTATACAACTTTAGATCAGGGAAGTCCAGAGATGACACAGAAAAAGTTTGGGCTCATTCGGGCAAATGGCCTAGGACGAGTTCGTTTTTTTTTTTGGAAAATCTAGCAGGCTTAAATGGGTGTGAGTTATGGGTCAATACGCAAAAGGGTCTGTTATAGCGCCACCATCTGGCCAATATGGCTAATTTTTTGTCTCTGAGCAGTGGGGCACATTTCCAACCTATGTGCAAGGTCTGGCTACTGTAGCCCTTACGGTTTTTGACGTGCATGCTGTTTTAGGGCAGAATAATAATAAACATTACAGATACAATAGGGATCCACGCACTTCGTGCTTGGACCCCTAATAATAATAATATATTTTTTGTTTTGAAGAATAATGTTTGGGCCTGTTTTCATGGCTTTTACACTTCAACTCTGGAATTGCAGAAAGTGTTGATAGGTGCAGAAGCACTTCTCCTGGGAGAAATAAATCATTTGCTCTTCTTATCTAGTCTGTCAATATAATGGACAGCAGGCGTATTGAAATAGAGCAGGTCCAGGCAGTGGGCCTCCTCCCACACCCTGCTGGCCTCTATGATGTTCTGCTTTCAGTTGGACCCTCTCCCTGTGGAAACATGGGAGTAGTTGTTTCTCCAGCTGGTGTTCCACAGCCAGCTTCTTCCCAGCATGAGTGCAACCAGGCTCAAAACAATGACTTTTTGCCAGCAAGCTCACAAGGGAAACCAACTGCCAACATGCTCCGAATGGCGCAGGGTAGCATGTTGTGGCAGAGTAGCATGTTGTGGCAGGGTAGCATGTTGTGGCAGGGTAGCATGTTGTGGCAGGGTAGCATGTTGTGACAGGGTAGCATGTTGTGACAGAGTAGCATGTTGTGACAGGGTAGCATGTTGTGACAGGGTAGCATGTTGTGGCAGAGTAGCATGTTGTGGCAGGGTAGCATGTTGTGGCAGGGTAGCATGTTGTGGCAGGGTAGCATGTTGTGGCAGGGTAGCATGTTGTGGCAGGGTAGCATGTTGTGGCAGGGTAGCATGTTGTGGCAGAGTAGCATGTTGTGACAGGGTAGCATGTTGTGACAGGGTAGCATGTTGTGACAGGGTAGCATGTTGTGGCAGGGTAGCATGTTGTGGCAGGGTAGCATGTTGTGGCAGAGTAGCATGTTGTGACAGGGTAGCATGTTGTGACAGGGTAGCATGTTGTGGCAGAGTAGCATGTTGTGACAGGGTAGCATGTTGTGACAGGGTAGCATGTTGTGACAGGGTAGCATGTTGTGGCAGAGTAGCATGTTGTGACAGGGTAGCATGTTGTGACAGGGTAGCATGTTGTGGCAGAGTAGCATGTTGTGACAGGGTAGCATGTTGTGGCAGGGTAGCATGTTGTGGCAGGGTAGCATGTTGTGGCAGAGTAGCATGTTGTGACAGGGTAGCATGTTGTGGCAGAGTAGCATGTTGTGACAGGGTAGCATGTTGTGACAGGGTAGCATGTTGTGGCAGAGTAGCATGTTGTGACAGGGTAGCATGTTGTGGCAGGGTAGCATGTTGTGACAGGGTAGCATGTTGTGGCAGAGTAGCATGTTGTGACAGGGTAGCATGTTGTGACAGGGTAGCATGTTGTGGCAGAGTAGCATGTTGTGACAGGGTAGCATGTTGTGGCAGGGTAGCATGTTGTGGCAGGGTAGCATGTTGTGGCAGAGTAGCATGTTGTGACAGGGTAGCATGTTGTGGCAGAGTAGCATGTTGTGGCAGGGTAGCATGTTGTGACAGGGTAGCATGTTGTGACAGGGTAGCATGTTGTGACAGGGTAGCATGTTGTGACAGGGTAGCATGTTGTGACAGGGTAGCATGTTGTGGCAGGGTAGCATGTTGTGGCATGGTAGCATGTTGTGGCATGGTAGCATGTTGTGGCAGAGTAGCATGTTGTGACAGGGTAGCATGTTGTGGCATGGTAGCATGTTGTGACAGGGTAGCATGTTGTGACAGGGTAGCATGTTGTGGCAGGGTAGCATGTTGTGGCATGGTAGCATGTTGTGGCATGGTAGCATGTTGTGGCAGGGTAGCATGTTGTGGCAGGGTAGCATGTTGTGGCATGGTTCTCAGCTGTTTGAAGGATCCTCAAAAAAAAAACTTCTGCTCATAATAATGCATTTGTAAGACAAGTCAGTGCACTTGTTGGAGTGGAGTCTCATGGGACCTGTGTTCAGCCAAACTTGTTTTTAACACAAGGAAGTCCAAGTGATGATCAGTTGTTGGCTGTTTTCTCAGACTACTTTATTGTCCATTAAATTGACATCAAATGGAAATGTGTTTCTTTATTTTGGAGAGAAGTTTCCAGGAAGACGTGTGTGGTGCTGGGAGTCGCTGTTCCTTGTTCTCCTGTTGTCTTCTCGTTGTGGTGTTGGTTGTTGCTAGGCCTTACTGTAGCGCACAGATGGTTGTTGCTTGCTAGGCCTTCCTGTAGCTCAGAGATGGTTGTTGCTAGGCCTTCCTGTAGCTCAGAGATGGTTGTTGCTAGGCCTTCCTGTAGCTCAGAGATGGTTGTTGCTAGGCCTTCCTGTAGCTCAGAGATGGTTGTTGCTAGGCCTTCCTGTAGCTCACAGATGGTTGTTGCTAGGCCTTCCTGTAGCTCAGAGATGGTTGTTGCTAGGCCTCAATGTAGCTCAGAGATGGTTGTTGCTAGGCCTTACTGTAGCTCAGAGATGGTTGTTGCTAGGCCTTACTGGAGCTCAGAGATGGTTGTTGCTAGGCCTTCCTGTAGCTCAGAGATGGAAAAGCTCCTCACACTTTGCCTTCTGAGCAGTGGGCATCTTCAGCGGTGGACCTGGCTGGTATGGAGATGTCAGTGGCCCGTATGCATGGTGCTAAAGTAGAACATATTACGGCATGGACTGCATTTATTGAAGCCGTGCGTGGAGACCACTGATGCCACCATGACAGCTATGTATCATGTGGTTTTTGTAGTTTTCTTCTTTTGTGTTGTGTTGGATAAACAATTAATAAAAAATGTGATCAATTTTTGTTTTATCTTCCCCTAATGGGGCTTGAAGAGTCAATAAGGTCAAATAAAGTGCACGTGGTTGTGGGGGGAGAGACAGGCAGCTAGTGAGTTGTTGAGGATAGTCACAGCTGATGGAATGAAGGATTTCTTCTGATGGCAGCAACTGAAAAGCTGGGTGGAGACTGGAGAGGATGGGTGGGCTCATAGATCTGGATTGCCTTTTTGGTTATTGATTGAGAGAATAAATTCAATTTTACAGCATCTCTCTGCTTTCAAAATGTCCCTCCAATGCTACAAGCACTTTATGCACCAACTTAAAAAGTGGTTTGCAGCAGGGTAGGCTAGTGGCAGGATACAGTACATAGTAGGCTATGTGGTGTTGCTGTCTACCTTTGAATAAAAAATGCTGTGCTTGTAAAACTGCCTAACTGACAGTTTCAGTGAGTCTGCGTTTCCCATCATCTCCATCAACCCCCTAGCCCTAACCCTCAGGGTGAGATTCATTGGAATGAGCCTGGGCAGACACACACTGTCTTCTTCTTATACCAGTCCAAACTTGTTCATCCCTCATAATACCCAGTAGTATTATAATAATGCTAAAGATTAACTTGATTCTCATAGTACCCAGTAGTATTATAATAATGCTAAAGATTAACTTGATTCTCACAGCCATGTTCATAATAACATCCCTCATAGTACCCAGTAGTGTTATAATGATGCTAAAGATGAACTTGATTCTCATAGCCATGTTCATAATAACATCCCTCATAGTACCCAGTAGTATTATAATAATGCTAAAGATTAACTTGATTCTCACAGCCATGTTCATAATAACATCCCTCATAGTACCCAGTAGTATTATAATAATGCTAAAGATTAACTTGATTCTCATAGTACCCAGTAGTATTATAATAATGCTAAAGATTAACTTGATTCTCACAGCCATGTTCATAATAACATCCCTCATAGTACCCAGTAGTGTTATAATGATGCTAAAGATGAACTTGATTCTCATAGTACCCAGTAGTATTATAATAATACTGGGTACTATGAGACTCAAGTTAATCTTTAGCGCAATCTTTAGCAGTAGTATTATAATAATACTACTGGGCTACTTGGTCAGTGCCCCTGACCAAGGCAATGGCAAAATAACTGGAGTTGGGGGGTGGGTGTGTGAGCAGAATTGTGTTCGGCCACAGCTATGCTATTTTACGTGCGACCGGGCTGAATCTTTCAGGAAGTATAAAGAGCAGCCCTGCGGGTGACCTAACGGAGCCAGACTTTTGAATTAACTAATTAGGGCCGATTAATTGTCCCAATTACCTAATGATTGCCCTAATTACCAAATTATGTGATGTCGCTCGAGCAATGGTGACATCATCTGGTGACATCTACACACAGTTATTTGACACTGTAGCTGCAAATGAAGGCAGGAGCTTTTTGAAATAATGTCTAAGAAATAGTAGCGTATCTGACCTCTTTCATAGACTTTTTAGACCAGCAGGTCTGTAGGTCCACACACGCATGCACATATATATATATATATATATATATATATATATATATATATATATATATATATATATATATATATATATATATATATATATATATATATATATATATATATATATACATATATACATACACAGTATATATATATATATATATATATATATATATATATATATATATATATATATATATATTAATGGACTGTGTATGTGTATATGTCGGCCGATATATTGATATTGGAATTTCTTTTACTCCCTAATATCCCTCAAAATCTAGTATCGTTGGGCTCTGCCTCTAATCTATAAGAACTTTGCGACATTATGAAATTCACAAATTCACAGGAAACCAAGACATTTTCCAACACAGAGCAGCGACACGCTTGTGTTGTGACTGACACAGATGAGGCAGTGGAGAGCTTGTGTTGTGACTGACACAGATGAGGCAGTGGAGAGCTTGTGTTGTGACTGACACAGATGAGGCAGTGGAGAGCTTGTGTTGTGACTGACACAGATGAGGCAGTGGAGAGCTTGTGTTGTGACTGACACAGATGAGGCAGTGGAGAGCTTGTGTTGTGACTGACACAGATGAGGCAGTGGAGAGCGACGCGGTGATATCTGCATTCTGCAGGGTGGTTGCATGGATGTATTAAAAGAACTGGATAGGGGACGTGCCACGCCCACCCATGCATTCAGACGGAGGTTGCTCACTGGCGCATGAAGCCACCATGGGGGGGTTTTCTTCCTGGTTTCACTTCCTGATTACTTCCTGACCATGCAGCCCAAGGCGAAGTGCGCATGTGTGCCATGACGTGTTCCATGACATCTCCCACCCCTCCCACCCATGGATGTAGATGTAGATGAAGAAAATACACCCGTATACGGCTCTTAGTGGCTTCTGAAGAAAAAATGCCCCATAAAAAATTAGTTGATAATTAAAAGAGTCGTTTTATACTTTGAGTGACACCCGGAAAAATTTCCCCTGGGTTTAAAGTCGAACTGAACGTGTTCGTCACGTGCATAATGAGTCCGTTTCAGACTGAAAACATAGTTTGTCTAAGATGACAGGTTGAGAGGCGGGTCATAGTATCATGTCGATGATTTTATTTGACAATTCTGGGGACTGGATTGGGCTTTGGCCAATCCTGGCGTGTTCCGCCTCCAAATCGAGTGGGATTCAGTGTGTTGTGGCGCTCCCCTCGAGAAGAGCCTTTTGACGGGAGGAGTGGAGCTCAGCGAGCCGCAGGCAGCCAGGCAGCTGCCTTCGTGTTGCCGAGCGGAGAGTGCAGCACGTCGGCCTGGAATCTCCGAAGTGCGACCCCTGACAACCAAGCTCTTGGATGCGTGTGCAATTATCGCTGCTGTAACGATACGATATCCCTGGAATGCGCGTTTCAACGAGCCACTTACATTTCTTTGCATTCTTAGAGATTATAGTTTTTGTTTTTTGTTCATGTTTCTAACAATTGGCCAAGTTAGTAGTTAGTTTAGGGGATAGGAATTCTGCCAGATGACAGGCACTAGGCGCCATTTTCGACTTCATTTGGAAGAGAAAATTATCCTGAAATGAAGATTTGATTGACAGCTGCATGTTGTGATATGATTGGTTGACATGGGGTAGAAATTTGATAGTACTAAGTGACGTCAGCAAACTGTACATTACTGTTATCAATGAAATCTTGAAAAATTAACTTTTGATGTGAAAAAGTGTGAAAAACTAAAGAAATTAGATTGTTGTGATTTTGTGTGCATACATTATTAAATAGGTGCACTGCATACCCAGGTATTTGAACTAAAAGAAAAGTCATTTTTGGGTTCAGCTCGACTTTAACAGCTGCCGGGGTCCCCTTGCAAGTGGATGGGAATTTTCCTTTCTGGGCTGCATGGCGTCACGTGACTTGCAATACAGAGCTTCGCCACCATGTTCAAATGGCTTCACAGCCCAGCGCTATTCCTGGGGGCTTGGGTGGTTGATGTTGGCCCAGTGTTATGAGCCTATGGGGAGGGGGGCCACTGAACTGGTTTCTCTTTGCAGCCAGCAGGTTTAGATTAGCCAGCTCATTCCTACAGTGACGACAGCCATTGAGTCATTCCTCACATTCTCAAACCAAAGCAGGATGAGATTTGGATCAGTCTTCTTATGCTCGTATGCTTTAGTTGGGTCTTTGGCTCATTTGCATCATAAAGGTCTTAGGTTAGCTTAGAGGAAGCTGTCTTTGCATAGACTTCACAGAAATCACTAAATGCATCTATCCTTGTCTGCCAGTTAAGAGCGAGCTGTCACTCTCTTCTACGTGGCATATACTTCAATAGTGTAGTTTGATATATTATATATATATATTATATAATATTGATATATTATATATATAGTATTTGATTTGACAGAGTTCAATAAGAATGCGATATACAGGATATAATGTCCCTGTCATTTGAATAAGGTTTCGTGATAACCACGGCGTGAGACAGTGACATCTTGTGGTTGCATTCATTCCTAATAGTATTGTATCTCCATTCATTTTCCTATTGACAAATACTAAATCATCTCTTGTGAAATATTAACTGCATGATGTTAATCAAACTGGATGTTTCAATACAGCAACTCAGGTTTGTTTACAGTACATGGTTTTGTTCAAAAATCCAAGAACTTCTAAATTGTTTGATATAGCTTTGATGTACAGAGTATATCTAAATTATACTGGAAATGTAGTTACACTTAGTCACGTCATTTGGTTTAATAAGACATAACTTAGTATTGTAGTATTGAGTATTGCCACACACACACACACACACACACACACACACACACACACACACACACACACACACACACACACACACACACACACACACACCGATAACTTATATGTCAAAGAAAACAGTGTTTTAGGCCCAGGAAGTGAGCATTGAGCCACACCTTAGTTTTCACAATCATAAGATTGGTCTTTGACCCCCCCCCCCCTCCTCCCCATGAAGTCATGTTTTTCTTTCTGCTTCTTGTTGCTTCTCTCTTCCAGCGCTCCGTCTACAGAGCTGACTGCTCTGATCGAGAAGCTGCAGAAGAATGCTGATAAAGTGGAGAAGAACATCTATGAGACGGAGCAGAACCTCAACAAGGTGCAACTACATGTAGATTTGACAATGTCAGCTGCTCTCGCTCACAAGTTAACACATTCACTGCCAGACGTTTTTTTTTTTACTGTAGTTAGCTTCTGCCAGAGGGGTTTTTTGAGGATTCTGGCTCATCTTTCAAGACCCGAGGATTCTTTTCTGCTAAGATTTTGTGAACACACAATATCTCAAAAGAACTAATAGAATGTGTGCTTTCTCTGTCTAAAAGAGTTAGTTTGTAGAGTTAGTAGTTATGTAAGCATTAGCAGTTGAATACAGCATGGTTTTAGCGTCAGAAAAAATATTCAGAGATAAACGGCTTTTTGTGAAATTCGATAGAACAGTCACTTTAACCATTCATTTTTGGCTCTCTCTCTCTCTCTCTCCCTCCCCCTCTCGCTCTCTCTCTCTCTCTCTCTCTCTCCCTCCCTCTCGCTCTCCCTCCCTCTCTCTCTCTCTCTCTCTCTCTCTCTCTCCCTCCCTCTCGCTCTCCCTCCCTCTCTCTCTCTCTCCCTCCCTCTCGGGAGGGAGACGCACTAGGTTTAATCCTAGTGAGAGGGGGAGAGGGAGAGAGAGAGAGAGAGAGAGAGAGGGAGGGAGGGAGAGAGAGAGAGCGAGAGAGAGAGAGGGAGAGAGCGAGAGGGAGAGTTGCTTCAACTCCTCCCTCCGTGGGCGTTCTTCTTGGCTGCAGCGGCCGTCACAAGCTTGTCACCAGTCTCAGTGCTTTGCTGCTGTCCTGTGCCTGTCTGCACGGCCGCTGTTTGAGGAAGTCGGGATGGACTCGCTCGCTTCTTGGAGTTTTGGTTGAGAGAAGCTTTTGCGATTCTGGTCATATTTATGCTGCGTGTTTCAAAGTGTGTTCCACCTGTAATCTATTATGTAAATTTGCAATCCCGCATCGCCAGCAATCAGCGCGAAAACGAAAGCGTTTTCCCCCATCCATTTTCATGAGAATGGCTGGGGTGAGAATGGCGTGACAAGTTAAAAAAATGCTTGCCTTCCTCTAGTCAGGAGAGCACTGTTGCCACTTAGTGGGTCGGTGGAATGGGTTGTAAACGTTCGGTGGCTCCAATAATTATATAAGAGATGTAAAAGGGTTAGATGCACATCCCACGGTCAAAAAAAAAAGAATCATTTTTTTGACGTATTAATACGTCCATGGCAGTGAACCGCTGGATTTTTTTTGACGTATATATACGTCAGTGGCAGTCAACGTGTTAAAATACCTGTCATGTGACCCATGCTGCAGTGTTCATGAAAAATAAATCAATAGTGATATGTATAGCATACAGAATATAGCATATATCAGACACTTCATCAATACAATAGAAAATATCAAAAGATAAAAATGGGGTAACATGAAAGTAATAAAACAAAAAGGCTGAAACAAGGCACTCTTCAAAGATTCAAAAAAGCTTTAATTAAAGGCTTAGTCCATTTCTGGACAGATTAAAAAGCCACACACAGCCTTCATCAGGGCAGCCCTCCCCCTACCTGCTCTACCTGCCAAAAACATGTTTAGAAACAACCATGTTTAGAAACAACCATCCGTCATGTGTGGTAGGGTCACTCATGTGTGGTAGGGTCCCTCATGTGTGGTAGGGTCCCTCATGTGTTGTAGGGTCACTCATGTGTGGTAGGGTCCCTCATGTGTGGTAGGGTTACTCATGTGTTGTAGGGTCACTCATGTGTGGTAGGGTCACTCATGTGTGGTAGGGTCACTCATGTGTGGTAGGGTCACTCATGTGTGGTAGGGTCACTCATGTGTGGTAGGGTCACTCATGTGTGGTAGGGTCCCTCATGTGTGGTAGGGTCCCTCATGTGTGGTAGGGTTACTCATGTGTTGTAGGGTCACTCATGTGTGGTAGGGTCACTCATGTGTGGTAGGGTCACTCATGTGTGGTAGGGTCACTCATGTGTGGTAGGGTCACTCATGTGTGGTAGGGTTACTCATGTGTGGTAGGGTCACTCATGTGTGGTAGGGTCACTCATGTGTGGTAGGGTCACTCATGTGTGGTAGGGTCACTCATGTGTGGTAGGGTTACTCATGTGTGGTAGGGTCACTCATGTGTGGTAGGGTTACTCATGTGTGGTAGGGTCACTCATGTGTGGTAGGGTCACTCATGTGTGGTAGGGTCACTCATGTGTGGTAGGGTCACTCATGTGTGGTAGGGTCACTCATGTGTGGTAGGGTCACTCATGTGTGGTAGGGTCCCTCATGTGTGGTAGGGTCACTCATGTGTGGTAGGGTCACTCATGTGTGGTAGGGTCACTCATGTGTGGTAGGGTCACTCATGTGTGGTAGGGTCCCTCATGTGTGGTAGGGTCACTCATGTGTGGTAGGGTCCCTCATGTGTTGTAGGGTCCCTCATGTGTGGTAGGGTCCCTCATGTGTTGTAGGGTCCCTCATGTGTTGTAGGGTCCCTCATGTGTTGTAGGGTCCCTCATGTGTGGTAGGGTCACTCATGTGTGGTAGGGTCACTCATGTGTTGTAGGGTCACTCATGTGTGGTAGGGTCCCTCATGTGTGGTAGGGTCCCTCATGTGTGGTAGGGTGACTCATGTGTGGTAGGGTGACTCATGTGTGGTAGGGTCCCTCATGTGTGGTAGGGTCCCTCATGTGTGGTAGGGTCACTCATGTGTGGTAGGGTCCCTCATGTGTGGTAGGGTCACTCCGGGAAATACCCGGACCAGATTTACCAGGCATAGTCCAGACTAGAGCTGCAACAATTAATCGATTAATCGATTAGTCGATTAGTCGATCGACAGAAAATTAATCGACAACTATTTTGATAATCGATTAATCGTTTTGAGTACAATTTTCAAGAGAAAACGTCTAAATGATCTGATTCCAGCTTCTTAAATGTGATAAATTCTGCTTTCTTTACTCCTGTATGACAGTAAACCGATATTATCTTTGAGTTGTGGACAAAAGATTTGAGGGCGTCATCTTGGGCTTTGGGAAACACTGATGGTCATTTGCTACCATTTTATGCCATTTTATAGACCAAACAACTAATCGATTAATCGAGAAGATAATCGACAGAGTAATCGATTATGAAAATAATCGTTAGTTGCAGCCCTAGTCCAGACTTCACGTGTGGAAATAAATCCATATAAGTCACATGTAGGAAAGAAGTGAACTGTCCTAACTGTGCTAACTGTCCTAACCCCCCTCATGTGTCCTAACCGCCCTGTGTTTGCTGCAGGACGTGAATAAGATCAACGACCGTAAGCAGCCGCTGTACCAGGACGACACCAACAGGCGGATCCTGAACTCTCTGGAGCTGCTCTCCGGCCTGGATGAAGACGCCCACAATGCCAAGCGCCTCCAGCACCCGCAGGCTGAGATGATCGAGCAGGAGTCAGTTCATTCAGCCTCCTTTCAATGGCTTTCATACTGTAGTGTACACCACTTCAATGAGCAGACACTAAAGAGGATTTATTACATGTGCTAGACTAGAGAACAATGATTTACATGTGAACAATGATTATGAAATGTACAAAGTCTTTGGCCATTAGACTCTATCATGACGTCATCCCGTCGTCATTGCGATCATGAGGCGGGTAGTGAAGCCGAGAGTAGAATAAGGAGTGTGGAGCTGGTGGCGGTGAGGAGGACTCTTGAGATCTTGATGGATGAGAAGATGAGCGGGGTGGGGGAGATCTCAGACCTGGCCATCTGAGTGATGAGCTGGAGGTGAATAGGGTGGAGGAGGGCAGCAAAATCGCTCTGAAATGAGAGCAAAGAGACGCAAGAGAGAGGAGAGCAGATTTTAAAGTTGACAGCAGAGGTGTGATTGGCTGAATTAGGAAATATGGCTGGCTCTGATTGGTTTAGCAACCAGAGTGTTATGCCCCTCATCAGCTGGTATAATCGCTGATACTAAACAGCAGGTATGAACAGAGGAGTGAATGAATGAATAGCATAGGTCTTTCGCTATAAGCTTCATTTGTACAGTCGTCTCAAACATATTTGCCATATTCTTGATAGTAAAGATGAAATGTTCTATGCCCTTCTCTTCTCTGTGAATGCAGTAGAAATGAAAAGTAGCCCTGCTAGTTAGCTTAGCATAAATGACTGGTAGTCTACGGCACACGGTACATTCACCACGCTATGAAATTACGTAAAATTACGAGACATTGTAATTTACAAATCAAAATACATAGCCGGAGCTTCTGGCTTTGTTCAGGAAAGTACTCCTGGTCTGTATTTGCTTCGTAAAACTACAATGTCTCATAATTTTACATTATTATTTCATAACGTGGTGAATGCACGAGTCACAACATGAGTATATTTTTGCGCTGTTGGTATTTTTGCTGACTTAATGGGGGTAGGCTCGCCCATTCCGCAGCCTACCAGTCATTATGCTAAGCTAACTAGCAGGAGGGGCACTTGTCGTGTTCCTTTAAGATGGGAGCTCCAAAATTATGAATTAGGATTACAAAAAAAAATCATGTGCTGTAATATTGTGTGTGTGTGTGTGTGTGTGTGTACGTGTGTGTGTGTGTGTGTGTGTGTGTGTGTGTGTGTGTGTGTGTGTGTGTACGTGTGTGTACGTGTGTGTACGTGTGTGTACGTGTGTGTACGTGTGTGTACGTGTGTGTGTGTGTGTGTGTGTGTGTGTGTGTGTGTGTGTGTGTACGTGTGTGTGTGTACGTGTGTGTGTCTGTGTGCAGTATGAGGCAGCTGCGTGAGAGAGTGATCAAGCTGAGAGAGGACCATGACAGGATCTACCACCTGACCCGCTCAGAGGGCATGCCCAGCATCAACTGGGGCACCATGATGGACGAGAAACTGGTAAGAAGAAGAAGATGAATGAATAATCTTCCCTGGTTCACTGGGAGGTGTAACCCTGGTGCTCTGGGAGGTGTAACCCCGGTGCTCTGGGAGGTGTAACCCCGGTTCACTGGGAGGTGTAACCCCGGTTCTATGGGAGGTGTAACCCCGGTGCTCTGGGAGGTGTAACCCTGGTTCACTGGGGGGTGTAACCCTGGTTCACTGGGGGGTGTAACCCTGGTTCACTGGGGGGTGTAACCCTGGTTCTCTGGGGGGTGTAACCCTGGTTCACTGGGAGGTGTAACCCTGGTTCACTGGGAGGTGTAACCCTGGTTCACTGGGAGGTGTAACCCCGGTGCTCTGGGAGGTGTAACCCCGGTGCTCTGGGAGGTGTAACCCTGGTTCTCTGGGAGGTGTAACCCCGGTTCTCTGGGAGGTGTAACCCTGGTGCTCTGGGAGGTGTAACCCCGGTGCTCTGGGAGGTGTAACCCTGGTTCACTGGGAGGTGTAACCCCGGTTCACTGGGAGGTGTAACCCCGGTGCTCTGGGAGGTGTAACCCTGGTTCTCTGGGGGGTGTAACCCTGGTTCACTGGGAGGTGTAACCCCGGTTCACTGGGAGGTGTAACCCTGGTTCTCTGGGGGGTGTAACCCTGGTTCCCTGGGGGGTGTAACCCTGGTTCTCTGGGGGGTGTAACCCTGGTTCACTGGGAGGTGTAACCCTGGTTCTCTGGGAGGTGTAACCCTGGTTCACTGGGAGGTGTAACCCTGGTTTTCTGGGAGGTGTAACCCTGGTTCTCTGGGGGGTGTAACCCTGGTTCTCTGGGAGGTGTAACCCTGGTTCACTGGGAGGTGTAACCCTGGTTCTCTGGGAGGTGTAACCCTGGTTCTCTGGGAGGTGTAACCCTGGTTCTCTGGGGGGTGTAACCCTGGTTCTCTGGGAGGTGTAACCCTGGTTCTCTGGGGGGTGTAACTCTGGTTCTCTGGGAGGTGTAACCCTGGTTCTCTGGGAGGTGTAACCCTGGTTCTCTGGGGGGTGTAACCCTGGTTCTCTGGGAGGTGTAACCCTGGTTCTCTGGGGGGTGTAACTCTGGTTCTCTGGGAGGTGTAACCCTGGTTCTCTGGGAGGTGTAACCCTGGTTCTCTGGGGGGTGTAACCCTGGTTCTCTGGGAGGTGTAACCCTGGTTCACTGGGAGGTGTAACCCTGGTTCTCTGGGAGGTGTAACCCTGGTTCTCTGGGAGGTGTAACCCTGGTTCTCTGGGGGGTGTAACCCTGGTTCTCTGGGAGGTGTAACCCTGGTTCTCTGGGGGGTGTAACTCTGGTTCTCTGGGAGGTGTAACCCTGGTTCTCTGGGAGGTGTAACCCTGGTTCTCTGGGGGGTGTAACTCTGGTTCTCTGGGAGGTGTAACCCTGGTTCTCTGGGAGGTGTAACCCTGGTTCTCTGGGGGGTGTAACCCTGGTTCTCTGGGGGGTGTAA
This sequence comes from Poromitra crassiceps, assembly GCF_964638095.1. Taxonomy (NCBI): domain Eukaryota; kingdom Metazoa; phylum Chordata; class Actinopteri; order Beryciformes; family Melamphaidae; genus Poromitra; species Poromitra crassiceps. The sequence goes on along the minus strand of NC_139644.1, from coordinate 4,683,257 downwards.
CCCTGGTTCTCTGGGAGGTGTAACCCTGGTTCACTGGGAGGTGTAACCCTGGTTCTCTGGGAGGTGTAACCCTGGTTCTCTGGGAGGTGTAACCCTGGTTCTCTGGGGGGTGTAACCCTGGTTCTCTGGGAGGTGTAACCCTGGTTCCCTGGGGGGTGTAACCCTGGTTCTCTGGGAGGTGTAACCCTGGTTCTCTGGGGGGTGTAACCCTGGTTCTCTGGGGGGTGTAACCCTGGTTCCCTGGGGGGTGTAACCCTGGTTCTCTGGGAGGTGTAACCCTGGTTCTCTGGGGGGTGTAACCCTGGTTCCCTGGGGGGTGTAACCCTGGTTCTCTGGGAGGTGTAACCCTGGTTCTCTGGGGGGTGTAACCCTGGTTCTCTGGGGGGTGTGACACCGGCTCCCACACAGGCCTTCCTTCCATCATGGCCACCTAATCATCCCTCGACATGTAATTGTCTCTTTGAGTCGTCCACTCGAACCATCAGCTCATAGAGCTGGACTGAGCTTGTTGTTGTGTCTCCCTGCAGGACAACCTGAACAACAAGGGCTTCGGCCAGGACCTGCCCACCGTGGAGACCGAGGTGGAGGAGCACAACATCTTCCACAGCGAGGTGGAGGCACTCGCTCCTCACATCTCCGACAGCAACGACAAGGTACAACAACAACAACAATAACAACAACGGCAACAATAACAACTGAGAATGAAGGTACAGACAGAGGAGAACAGAGTCTTATTCATTAAGGACCGGACAGGACTATTTTGCAGTAAAAATGTGAGAATTCTTACTTATTCTTCCAGCCCTTATTAATAATAATTACAACCATTGGAAGAGTAATAAAAGTTGGAGTGGTTCAGCTTTTTTTGGTTGTCGTAGTTTGTTGCTGTCTTGTTGTTTGATTGGACCATGTTGATGTAGCCTTTTTATGTCCATTGAATACATTTGATTAAAAAAATCAACATAAAATAAATAAAAAAGAATTCAAATTCATATAAACACAATGTTTTGGCAATATGCAAATGTTCCCGCTCACAGCTTCCACATGCAAACCTGCCACCCTGGAGTCATTTTGCACATTTTGACATCAAGTACGCTGGTACCATTTGTCACTCTAGACCAGAGGTTCCCAAACTTTTCAGACCAAGTACCACTATGTTCCAAACCAAATTCCCAAAGTCATTTCAATTTTAATTAAATCATTGAATGCAATTCACTTATGGTCATCAGTTTGTGTAAGCACACATAATGAAATATTAATCATGAAAAAAGTGTTTTTCTTTAAGCAGGTGGACTCAAACGTTTGACTTGTGTGACCATGTGCAAAAGAAATAGGTTTAAAGCATGTGAGCTAAGCAGTGTTTGGGGTTTATATTGTGCTGCTCAAAATATTTTCCCAAGGTTGGCAGGTCTGCACATGACTCATTATATTGATCTTGATTCTCACTCTACCTGTATCTCTCTCTCTCTCTCTCTCTCTCTCTCTCTCTCTCTCTCTCTCTCTCTCTCTCTCTCTCTCTCATCTCCAGGATTATGTCAGTGGCCTCCAGGTCAAATACAACAAACTTGTGGTGAGGAACAAACACTCAAACACTCGTTATGTAATGTAAGCCCTGCTGTGTGTGTGTGTGTGTGTGTGTGTGTGTGTGTGTGTGTGTGTGTGTGTGAGATTGTAATTAGCCTAAACCTCACTGTAGGCCACTCCTCTGTCTCATTAGCAGGTAGGCTTCGGGCCCTGTGGCTAGTTAGTGTTTGACTCATTTTGCTCAAGGGCCCTTAGGCAGGAACAGACTTCAGTTCATGTTGACATGTTCATGTGTTACACTGAGTACACTGTGTACGGTACACACATTATCTGAGCCTCTCACCTGATCCTGAGAGAGGGAGAGGAGGTGTTTGTATATGTTGTATATGTGTATGAGCTCATTCCTATAGACTATATATACTGTATATGTTGTATATGTGTATGAGCTCATTCCTATAGACTATATATATCCTGAGAGAGGGGGAGGAGGTGTTTGTATATGTTGTATATGTGTATGAGCTCATTCCTATAGACTATATATACTGTATATGTCGGAGTCACAAAGTACATTTGAGCCGGACTAACCTCATATGGATTACAAACTCGGTTTAAGCGAGAACAAAAAATAACAAGAAATAATGTTAGATTCTCTGGATCACGTTTTGGCTCAGTTCGAGCCTTAAAGCAGCTACGAGCAAGATTTTCGATTGTTATTAAACAGTCTAAATTTAATATCGATGCCTCACATCTTACCTCTAATAGTAGACAAGACCAACGCCGAGTAGTCTCGCTTGAAAGCCGCGTGAATCGGCGACTGTTGTCTTGATGATTAGTCTGTGTGCGGGCCGGGGCAGATCAGGAAGTGAAATGAAACGGTTTGCGGCAGCCACTTCAGCCATAACCACAAAATTACTTTCAAACAAACTGTTAGAATATAACGAGAGATGTTCGTGAGAGCAGAAAGCCCTTTGAAGTAGCGGGGAAAGCCGTCCTTCTTGTTTTGGGTCTGTTGCTAGGCAGAGCGAAACGGTTTATGGCCGTAGCAGCAGACCCAAAACAGCTCTCCCCGCTACTTTCTGCTCTCGCGAACATCTCTCGTTATATTCTAACAGTTTGTTTGAAAGTAATTTAGTAATTTTGTGGTTATGGCTGAAGTGGCTGCCGCAAACCGTTTCATTTGACTTCCTGATCTGCCCCGGTGTCGTCGGCCCGCACACAGACTAATCATCAAGACGACACTCGCCGATTCACTCGGCTTTCAAGTGAGACTACTCGGCGTTGGTCTCCTCTACTATTAGAGGTAAGATGTGAGGCATCGATATTAAATTTAGACTGTTTAATAACAATCAAAAATCTTGCTCATAGCTGCTTTAAAACTCGTTATATTTGGATTGATCTAAATGTCTCTGGAGAAAATGGACACGGAACTTACTTCCGGGGCAAATTATGTCACGAAAAGTCACGTGCCTGTTGAGCTCTATTCTTCTTTTAGTGAAATAAAATGTCATCAAAGTAAGATAGTTTAGCTCTTCCTCTTCTTCACACCTCTTCCCTGTGTTAGGCGAGCTTTATAGTTTAGCACTCTTCCTCTTCTTCACACCTCTTCCCTGTGTTAGGCGAGCTTTATAGTTTAGCACTCTTCCTCTTCTTCACACCTCTTCCCTGTGTTAGGCGAGCTTTATAGTTTAGCACTCTTCCTCTTCTTCACACCTCTTCCCTGTGTTAGGCGAGCTTTATAGTTTAGCACTCTTCCTCTTCTTCACACCTCTTCCCTGTGTTAGGATAGTTTAGCACTCTTCCTCTTCTTCACACCTCTTCCCTGTGTTAGGCGAGCTCCACTCTTCCTCTTCTTCACACCTCTTCCCTGTGTTAGGCGAGCTTTATAGTTTAGCACTCTTCCTCTTCTTCACACCTCTTCCCTGTGTTAGGCGAGCTTTATAGTTTAGCACTCTTCCTCTTCTTCACACCTCTTCCCTGTGTTAGGCGAGCTTTATAGTTTAGCACTCTTCCTCTTCTTCACACCTCTTCCCTGTGTTAGGCGAGCTTTATAGTTTAGCACTCTTCCTCTTCTTCACACCTCTTCCCTGTGTTAGGCGAGCTTTATAGTTTAGCACTCTTCCTCTTCTTCACACCTCTTCCCTGTGTTAGGCGAGCTTTATAGTTTAGCACTCTTCCTCTTCTTCACACCTCTTCCCTGTGTTAGGATAGTTTAGCACTCTTCCTCTTCTTCACACCTCTTCCCTGTGTTAGGCGAGCTCCACTCTTCCTCTTCTTCACACCTCTTCCCTGTGTTAGGCGAGCTCCACTCTTCCTCTTCTTCACACCTCTTCCCTGTGTTAGGCGAGCTCCACTCTTCCTCTTCTTCACACCTCTTCCCTGTGTTAGGCGAGCTCCACTCTTCCTCTTCTTCACACCTCTTCCCTGTGTTAGGCGAGCTCCACTCTTCCTCTTCTTCACACCTCTTCCCTGTGTTAGGCGAGCTCCAGCACTCGTCAGCGCCACCTGCTGAGCCTGCGGGACTACATGCAGCGCTGCACCAACGAGCTGTACTGGATGGATCAGCAAGCGGAGGAGAGGATCAACTATGACTGGAGCCACAACAACCTGGACTACCCTGCCCGCCAGAGGCAGTACGAGGTACACACACACACACACACACACACACACACACACACACACACGCGCGCACACACACACGCGCACACACACACACACACACACACACACACACACGTGACGTCACACACACGCTCATGCACATGCGCGCACACACACACACACACACGTCACACACATACTCATGCACATGCGCGCACACACACACACACACACACACACACACACACACACACACACACACACACATACACATTGCCCTTGCCCTTGTGAATTACGTTTCAGGAGAATTTGGATACTTTCTTATCCTATGCTATCTGTCTATCCAATAATTCCAGGAGTATCTGTCTGTATGTCTGCGCACATTCATTGTGATGTCATCAGTGAGTGATGTCATCAGTGATGCAAAGTTGAGCAAACAGGCATACGGACACTGATTAAATCACAGTTGCATCAGTGATGTCATTAAAGTACTGGATGATGATGTCAGGACTTAAAATTCACTTTGCAAACTAGGGGGGCCTTATGTTCTTCAGATAAGGGGGATTTATAGGTTTTGGGGGGGATCTATAGACTTTAGTTTTTTTCCTTTCAGGCGATAGATACCCTACTATAACCGACAAATACATGCTTCTCCTGTCCAATAAGTGATAATACTGTAATTTCACATTTTTGTATTTAAAAAAGGAAATAGTTTATACACACCTGAGTCTAAATTACTACGGCTTTTGTCGTGTTTTTTCTGCAGACTAAGCCATAGGCTTTTGGTTCTATGAAAGCCTTTATTTTTTTGTATTGAGTGATACACTTTACTAAAACACTAATATCATATTATATCAGAAGTGTTCTTTGTTTTGTGTTCACAATAGTGATGTCAGTTAGATTGGTTAGGTCGGAGCTATGGAACATTAAATCATCCATCTTTGCTCACTACATCTGCCTTTCTTACTGTCATTAGCCTACTGGCAACTAACCTGTTTGAATTTTGCATTGGGGAGAGTTCTATTGAAGTGACTATAACCATCTGTGTGTCGTTTCACTTTTTATTGAAAATGCTTCCACCAGATTTTCACGGCTGCTTTATGAGAAACGCTATTTGAAATTTTTAGTGGCAACAACATCGTTGACATCACACTCGGCCTAAGGAGGATTAACGTTATTATTAACGACGTCATTATCGATATCAGATTCTTCATCGTCAATAACGTAACGCTAAACATCACTGACACTGACGTTACTCGGTGTTGACATTTCAGCTAGAAGTGCCTTGTTGTTCGACTTGTCCTGTTTGTTTTTTCTGAGCGGATCCCCCTTGTGAGGACGTAGTTTTCCTTTTTAGCCAGCGATCTATCATGTTTGCAAGCAGCTGTCTGTAGGCTATCCACCGAGAAATCAGCAGAGGAGCGTTGATGTCGAGAGGACTGAGGGACGCGATGTTTCTTTCCCCATGATGGCGAAGGCTAGGCGAAGGCGTGACCCGCCCCTCTCTACCTCTGAGTGGCCTAGTGTCAAACGTTCATCCAATCACATTCGCTTGGCTATCCTGCATCTCTTTCTACAGTGTGTGCTCAGTGCGTCAGACAGACAGCCGTTTCGCTTGCTAAGCACCGTTCCGCACAAACATAGATCTGCGCAAATCATTGCGGGATTACTCCCCCTTTATAAATTGAAAATATGCGGGAATTCGGGAAAATGTGCGGGATTCCTGCAATCCCACGCCGAATTTTAAGCCCTGTGATGTCATCAGTGAGTCAGTAAGATTATTTTCGTCAATAATGATTTCATTGGAGACATGCAACTACAGTCTCCCCATTCACAATTGCTCGAGTATCAGTGCCCATGACATCATCAGTGATGTCATAAGATGACTTTGGTCAATAATGATTTCACTGAAGTTTCAGTTAAAACATGAGTCTCAGTTTCTCAGTTTGTATCTATGGTCACCCAACAGAACTTCATCAGTAAATGTCTGGAGACCAAGGAGGCCACCATCACCAAGCTCAACGACGACGGCGAGAAGCTGATTGCCTCTGATCATCCTGGGAAGAACGTGCTTGAGGTACAGCACTCCACTCACAACCACAGCCTCATTCAGGACTCAGCGCAGGACTGCACCACCAAACTGCTTTAACAAGTGGATTTGGAAAAACCTAACCGATATTTACAGATGTCGATATGATCTGTATAAAAACACATTTCTATGATAACCAAATGTACATACTGAGAAACACATGTAAACACTGTGGATTTAAAAAAGTCATGTCTTTGTTTATGTCCAAAACATTTGGAAAAGCCCATAAATCTGAGATTTACCGCAGTGCTTCCTCTCAATATGAAACATTTGGCCGATACCAATAATCAGCATCAACATCAACATCAGCTGATACCATATGACTGATGTCTCTTTACTAACCACACACACACACACACACACACACACACACAGGCCCACATGGAGGCGGTGCACGCAGACTGGAAGGAGTACCTCAACCTGCTCATCTGTGAGGAGAACCACCTCAAACACATGGAGGAGTACCACAAGGTCAGAGACACACACACACACACACATACGCACACATGTACACACACACACACACCACACCCGGCGACTAGGGGTTTCACAGACTAGTCGACTATCAAAACCACTAGTTGAGACCGTGCATCATAGTGGACTGATCGTTCATCTGTGCTTTTAGGAATAAAACAATAGAAATAAATAAATACATAAATTGAACATAGATTTGTTTGAACAATCACTTTCTACATGCTGCCATGTTAAATCAACAGAAGTGAGAGAGGGAAAGACTCTGCTGCCTACATCAGTTACTGCATTACTGCCTGTTTTTCACACCTTTTTCATCAGAATTGATCCATCGATTGATTTTAATGGTTAAAAAATTATACGTGTGTGTGTGTGTGTGTGTTCGTGTGTGTGTGTGTGTTCGTGTGTGTGTGTGTGTGTGTCTGTGTGTGTGTTCGTGTGTGTGTGTGTGTGTGTGTGTGTGTCTGTGTGTGTGTGTTCGTGTGTGTGTGTGTGTGTGTCTGTGTGTGTGTGTTCGTGTGTGTGTGTGTGTGTCTGTGTGTGTGTGTGTTCGTGTGTGTGTGTGTGTGTGTGTTCGTGTGTGTGTTCGTGTGTGTGTGTGTGTGTGTGTGTGTGTGTGTGTGTGTGTGTGTGCATGTGTGTGTGTGTGTGTGTGTGTGTGTGTGTGTGTGTGTGTGTGTGCGGTGTGCGTATGCAGTACCACAAGGAGGCCCGTGATACTCAGGAGCTGCTGAAGCGGCTGGAAACGGAGGTGAACCAGAAGTACAACCCCGAGTTTAAAGACGTGTACCAGACTGATGCGCTCATCAAGGACCTGGATGTGAGTTTCTACTCTGTCTCTGAATATGAGTCAGACTCTCTCTTTTTAACCCTTTCACCCGCTGGGCTCCTGATTGGTCATTTCTTTCATCGGTAACTAAGATCTCCAGATTCTCAATAGGACGAATCAGAGTGACATCACGACAACAACAAAAACACGGGGTGCCACTGCAGCAGTTAACTAGTGTGAAATAATGCTGAAAGGTTGTGCCAAACCAAACCTTAATATTTCAAAAACTATACGTCACATCGCTTATTTTGACTTTGTGAGTGAGAGCAAAAATAGCTAAAGGCTCCCATGTATAATATATGTATGTAGTGTGAAAGTTGTGTGAACTGTTGCAGTTTTAAAATGTGTGGATTTAGTAAAAAGTACAGCCTGCTAGAGTGAGACACACTCAAGGTTGGCTCCATAGGATCCCATTATAAAGGCTGAAAAGAGCATCAAACTTAAACTGTGATTTCTCAAAAAGTATAAAAGATAAATTAAAGCTGAATTAAGGTGATAGAGTCCTAAAAGTGGTGCCTTGTTAGTTTAAAAGGAGTGTCTAGCTTAAAGTATGAAGGAGCAGTTAGAGTTCAAAGAGGGCATGGTTTCACCCTGACCTGCTGTTTAAAATGAACAGTTGGCAGTTCAGAATCAGAATCAGAATCACTTTTATTGCCACAGTATGCAAGTTACATACGAGGAATTTGTCTTAATGTCTGTATGCAGCGTAGCGGTCACATCAATATACAGGGATAAGAAGTAGGAAGATAACTAACGGCAATCGCAAGGTTGCAAGTGCAATCAAATCAAATCAAATCGAGTCAATATATACAATATGTACATGAGTGGTGAAGTGTTCTGTGGATGATAAATATGAATTTACGTTGGATTTACATGAGATTTACAGACTGAGTTGAATATACGTTAAATAGGCAGTGGATTTACATGAATTTACAGTCAGAGTTAGATAAGAGTTTACATTGAATGTACATGAAATTTACAGGCTAAGTTAAATAGGCATTAATGTGCAGGGAATTTACACAGTTTTCCAGTCCCAGTTAGACGGGCATTAAATTAGATAAAGTATGAGTTCCAGTTTTATGCGGGGGGGAGTTCAGTTGAGTTTAGGAGGAGGTAGTGAGTTTGTGTGTGGGGGGGAGGGGGTTGTTTGTGAGGCCCTTGGCAGAAGGGGTTTCCGGGCCTTGTTGGTGAGGCTGATGGCGGTTGGGAAGAAGCTGGTCTTGTGGCGGGTGGTTCTGGTCTTGGCAGACCTCAGTCACCCAGAAGTCTGTTGAAGCCGTTTGTTTCAACATCCTGATCCCTCGTATAGGTTGACTCTTACATGACATGACGTCATTTAGCAGACTCAATAGTACATTAACAGTAGTGCATCAACTGTGCCTCACAGTCTGCATCAGCTACGGCCTTTAAGATGGAACAAGTAACACTTGTTCATATCTGAAGGATTTTCTTTTTTTCTGAGTTGAACAGGCAGATCATGTCATGCCAGCTTGTCGAGAAGGACATGACCTGGCATGACCATGTTCAAAGGGGTCCCTTGACCTCTCACCTCAAGATATCTGAATGAAAATGGGTTGTATGGAATCCCACGACTCTCCCCTTTACAGATCAGGTAGCTTTTTTCCAAAGGGTAGCAGGAGCATCTTTCAACAAGGCAGCATAAATTGAGAGAACAGCGGCTCACATCACTGACGGAGTTGAGTTGACAAATCCAGAAAATCTTTGTCTTTTTCACAGCCTAAGTTGGCAGGAATGATGAGGTCATCTCAAAGTGACAATATGATGTATGGGAGTTGCTACAATGTTACAACAGTGGGATTAATTACATATTTTTTGTGTCTGTGTGTGTCTCTGTGTGTGTGTGTGTCTGTCTGTCTGTCTGTCTCTGTGTGTGTGCGTGCGTGTGTGTGTGTCTGTCTGTCTGTGTGTGTGCGTGTGTGTGTGTGTGTGTGCGCGTGTGTGTGTGCATGTGTAGGACCAAGCGAAGGCCATGGAGCACTTTGAGGAGCGCGTGGCGGCGCTACAGAAGCGCAGCCTGCAGGTTCTGCCCCTGAAATATCGGCGGGAAACCCCTCAGAAGCTGCTGCCCGTAGAGGCGCTGTGCGAGTTCGACACCGATGAGGTACTACACACCACATTCCTCACTGAAAGACAGTTGGGTACGAGTTGCCAATAGCCAATATAATATAGGCACTGATGTTTGTTATATTTCAATTTGATGTTTTCCATGCTCAACAAAATCACACAAATTCCAGGTATCCACTTGAATCCACAGAATTGTATTCTCCTCTGAAACAACATTTAAAGTATCCTGGGACACTAAAACTCTCCATTCAAAGACAGACTATTAAAATTTACATCTGATCAAATGCTAAAATGCTATCTGATAAAATGATAAAATGTATATCTGATCAAATGATCAAATGTATCTGATAAGATTTTGTCCCAGGGTAAGATTGGAATTATAGTGAAAATAAATTATTCCCTTTTTGCTGGGGACCCCCTGGAACCCCCTCAAGGACCCCAGGGGGTCCCTGGACCCCACTTTGAGAACCACTGCCTGGGCATCAGGGGGTCCCTGGACCCCACTTTGAGAACCACTACCTGGGCATCAGGGGGTCCCTGGACCCCACTTTGAGAACCACTGCCTGGGCATCAGGGGGTCCCTGGACCCCACTTTGAGAACCACTGCCTGGGCATCAGGGGGTCCCTGGACCCCACTTTGAGAACCACTGCCTGCCTGGGGATCGTCTACATGGACGAGACTTGTTGGCAAAACAAAATCATTCTTCATTGAGTTATTTTCATAGGATTTGTTGATGGTAAACAATGCATTAAAAACAGCAGCAGCAGTAAAGTCCTCCCACAGCACAGTGCTGCTGTCTGATCTCAACATAGAGAGGGTTTTCTTTCTTTCTTTCTTTCTTTCTTTCTTTCTTTCTTTCTTTCTTTCTTTCTTTCTTTCTTTCTTTCTTTCTTTTCTTTTTCTTTTGACGTTTTTGCTCGTGACCCTGTTCACGCTCAGCAGACAGCTCTACTGGCCTGACGCGGCCGGTCTCCATTTCTCCCAACTGAGCCTGTGCCGGCTGCATTCTACTGCATGTAGTCCACTGACTGTCTGCAAGAACCTCCTACATCCCCACATCAAAACACATTCTACTGCATGTAGTCCACTGACTGTCTGCAAGAACCTCCTACAACCCTACATCAAAACACATTCTACTGCATGTAGTCCACTGACTGTCTGCAAGAACCTCCTACAACCCCACATCAAAACACATTCTACTGCATGTAGTCCACTGACTGTCTGCAAGAACCTCCTACATCCCCACATCAAAACACATTCTACTGCATGTAGTCCACTGACTGTCTGCAAGAACCTCCTACAACCACACATCAAAACACATTCTACTGCATGTAGTCCACTGACTGTCTGCAAGAACCTCCTACATCCCCACATCAAAACACATTCTACTGCATGTAGTCCACTGACTGTCTGCAAGAACCTCCTACATCCCCACATCAAAACACATTCTACTGCATGTAGTCCACTGACTGTCTGCAAGAACCTCCTACAACCACACATCAAAACACATTCTACTGCATGTAGTCCACTGACTGTCTGCAAGAACCTCCTACATCCCCACATCAAAACACATTCTACTGCATGTAGTCCACTGACTGTCTGCAAGAACCTCCTACAACCCCACATCAAAACACATTCTACTGCATGTAGTCCACTGACTGTCTGCAAGAACCTCCTACAACCACACATCAAAACACATTCTACTGCATGTAGTCCACTGACTGTCTGCAAGAACCTCCTACAACCACACATCAAAACACATTCTACTGCATGTAGTCCACTGACTGTCTGCAAGAACCTCCTACATCCCCACATCAAAACACATTCTACTGCATGTAGTCCACTGACTGTATGCAAGAACCTCCTACATCCCCACATCAAAACACATTCTACTGCATGTAGTCCACTGACTGTCTGCAAGAACCTCCTACATCCCCACATCAAAACACATTCTACTGCATGTAGTCCACTGACTGTCTGCAAGAACCTCCTACATCCCCACATCAAAACACATTCTACTGCATGTAGTCCACTGACTGTCTGCAAGAACCTCCTACAACCCCACATCAAAACACATTCTACTGCATGTAGTCCACTGACTGTCCGCAAGAACCTCCTACATCCCCACATCAAAACACATTCTACTGCATGTAGTCCACTGACTGTCTGCAATAACCTCCTACAACCCCACATCAAAACACATTCTACTGCATGTAGTCCACTGACTGTCTGCAAGAACCTCCTACATCCCCACATCAAAACACATTCTACTGCATGTAGTACACTGACTGTATGCAAGAACCTCCTACAACCACACATCAAAACACATTCTACTGCATGTAGTCCACTGACTGTCTGCAAGAACCTCCTACATCCCCACATCAAAACACATTCTACTGCATGTAGTCCACTGACTGTCTGCAAGAACCTCCTACATCCCCACATCAAAACACATTCTACTGCATGTAGTCCACTGACTGTCTGCAAGAACTTCCTACATCTCCACATCAAAACACATTCTACTGCATGTAGTCCACTGACTGTCTGCAAGAACCTCCTACATCCCCACATCAAAACACATTCTACTGCATGTAGTCCACTGACTGTCTGCAAGAACCTCCTACAACCCCACATCAAAACACATTCTACTGCATGTAGTCCACTGACTGTCTGCAAGAACCTCCTACATCCCCACATCAAAACACATTCTACTGCATGTAGTCCACTGACTGTCTGCAAGAACCTCCTACATCCCCACATCAAAACACATTCTACTGCATGTAGTCCACTGACTGTCTGCAAGAACCTCCTACATCCCCACATCAAAACACATTCTACTGCATGTAGTCCACTGACTGTCTGCAAGAACCTCCTACAACCACACATCAAAACACATTCTACTGCATGTAGTCCACTGACTGTCTGCAAGAACCTCCTACATCCCCACATCAAAACACATTCTACTGCATGTAGTCCACTGACTGTCTGCAAGAACCTCCTACATCCCCACATCAAAACACATTCTACTGCATGTAGTCCACTGACTGTCTGCAAGAACCTCCTACATCCCCACATCAAAACACATTCTACTGCATGTAGTCCACTGACTGTCTGCAAGAACCTACTACATCCCCACATCAAAACACATTCTACTGCATGTAGTCCACTGACTGTCTGCAAGAACCTCCTACATCCCCACATCAAAACACATTCTACTGCATGTAGTCCACTGACTGTCTGCAAGAACCTCCTACATCCCCACATCAAAACACATTCTACTGCATGTAGTCCACTGACTGTCTGCAAGAACCTCCTACATCCCCACATCAAAACACATTCTACTGCATGTAGTCCACTGACTGTCTGCAAGAACCTCCTACATCCCCACATCAAAACACATTCTACTGCATGTAGTCCACTGACTGTCTGCAAGAACCTCCTACATCCCCACATCAAAACACATTCTACTGCATGTAGTCCACTGACTGTCTGCAAGAACTTCCTACATCCCCACATCAAAACACATTCTACTGCATGTAGTCCACTGACTGTCTGCAAGAACCTCCTACAACCCCACATCAAAACACATTCTACTGCATGTAGTCCACTGACTGTCTGCAAGAACCTCCTACAACCCCACATCAAAACACATTCTACTGCATGTAGTCCACTGACTGTCTGCAAGAACCTCCTACATCCCCACATCAAAACACATTCTACTGCATGTAGTCCACTGACTGTCTGCAAGAACCTCCTACATCCCCACATCAAAACACATTCTACTGCATGTAGTCCACTGACTGTCTGCAAGAACCTCCTACAACCCCACATCAAAACACATTCTACTGCATGTAGTCCACTGACTGTCTGCAAGAACCTCCTACATCCCCACATCAAAACACATTCTACTGCATGTAGTCCACTGACTGTCTGCAAGAACCTCCTACAACCCCACATCAAAACACATTCTACTGCATGTAGTACACTGACTGTCTGCAATAACCTCCTACAACCCCACATCAAAACACATTCTACTGCATGTAGTCCACTGACTGTCTGCAAGAACCTCCTACAACCCCACATCAAAACACATTCTACTGCATGTAGTCCACTGACTGTCTGCAAGAACCTCCTACAACCCCACATCAAAACACATTCTACTGCATGTAGTCCACTGACTGTCTGCAAGAACCTCCTACAACCCCACATCAAAACACATTCTACTGCATGTAGTACACTGACTGTCTGCAAGAACCTCCTACAACCCCACATCAAAACACATTCTACTGCATGTAGTACACTGACTGTCTGCAAGAACCTCCTACAACCCCACATCAAAACACATTCTACTGCATGTAGTCCACTGACTGTCTGCAAGAACCTCCTACAACCCCACATCAAAACACATTCTACTGCATGTAGTCCACTGACTGTCTGCAAGAACCTCCTACAACCCCACATCAAAACACATTCTACTGCATGTAGTACACTGACTGTCTGCAAGAACCTCCTACATCCCCACATCAAAACACATTCTACTGCATGTAGTCCACTGACTGTATGCAAGAACCTCCTACATCCCCACATCAAAACACATTCTACTGCATGTAGTCCACTGACTGTATGCAAGAACCTCCTACATCCCCACATCAAAACACATTCTACTGCATGTAGTCCACTGACTGTATGCAAGAACCTCCTACATCTCCACATCAAAACACATTCTACTGCATGTAGTCCACTGACTGTATGCAAGAACCTCCTACAACCCCACATCAAAACACATTCTACTGCATGTAGTCCACTGACTGTCTGCAAGAACCTCCTACATCCCCACATCAAAACACATTCTACTGCATGTAGTCCACTGACTGTCTGCAAGAACCTCCTACATCCCCACATCAAAACACATTCTACTGCATGTAGTAAGTCCACTGACTGTATGCAAGAACCTCCTACATCCCCACATCAAAACACATTCTACTGCATGTAGTCCACTGACTGTATGCAAGAACCTCCTACATCCCCACATCAAAACACATTCTACTGCATGTAGTCCACTGACTGTATGCAATAACCTCCTACATCCCCACATCAAAACACATTCTACTGCATGTAGTCCACTGACTGTCTGCAAGAACCTCCTACATCCCCACATCAAAACACATTCTACTGCATGTAGTCCACTGACTGTATGCAAGAACCTCCTACATCCCCACATCAAAACACATTCTACTGCATGTAGTCCACTGACTGTCTGCAAGAACCTCCTACATCCCCACATCAAAACACATTCTACTGCATGTAGTCCACTGACTGTCTGCAAGAACCTCCTACATCCCCACATCAAAAGATCACAACTATCCCTTTAAGCTTAGGTGTGCATGTTAGGACCCCCTTGAAAACGAGAGGATTCATCTCAAGGGGTTTTGTTCCTATATGAATCAACTTGAATAGAGATGTAGTGGTTTGACCTCACTTATCAGTTAGAGGTCAGGGTCCAGTTGCACAAAGCACCTTAGGTTAAGAGTTACCTTAGAGTCAGAGTTAAAGGTGTCCATAAAATAGAATCGGCTGCACAAAACACCCTTAAATCTTCTGCTTATGTTTTCCTTAAAATGTTTCACCTTATGGAGAAGATTTAAGGGTGTTGTGTCGATTCTATTTTATGGACACCTTAACTCTGACTCTAAGGGAAATCTTAACCTAAGGTACTTTGTGCAACTGGGCCCACATTTTTTTGTCATTGTTCAATCATAATATTCACAATGTGTAAACAGCAGGGCTGGGCAGTATACAGATATTATATCAATATTGTGATAGAGACTAGATATTTAGATTTTGGATATGACGTACAGTATTATACAGTACAGTACTGACGTACAGTATTATACAGTACAGTACAGACGTACAGTAAGTGTTGTCTTTTCCTGGTTTTAAAGGCTGCATTACAGTAAAGTGATGTCATCTTCTGAACTGACCAGACTATTCTAGCTGTTCTATTATTTGCCTTTTACCCACTTAGTCATTATATCCACATGACTGATCATTAGTTGTGTGATCTCTCATTGTGTCAATATTTTGTGGAGAGCAGCAATAGTGAGTGAAGGAAACGCTGTCTCAGCATGTTATTTTCAGCACATCACACTTCTCACATGTGGCTTTGACTTACAACTGAACATTTAGCCACTTCATAGAAAATACAGAGAGATACAGATATACAGAGATATACAGTACAGTTATGTACTGTATATCTGTTATGTATATACAGTATAGTTATGTATATACAGTTACATTGATGTCTTTTTGTTTCATATCGTCCAGTCCTATGTGTAAGGTCAGGTAGACAACTTTGTGTTCTTCTGTGCCTTGAGATAACTCTTGTTGTGATTTGGCGCTATATAAATATAACATTGATTGATTGATTGATTCTGTTTCTTCATTTTATTTCTTTATCAGAAGCAAATGAATGAGTCCTGATAGTAGCTGGTTGTGTGTTTGTCAGGGCCAGATCCTGCGGGGAGAGAGGTACACTCTGCTCAGGAACAACGCCACCAAGTGGGACGTGAAGGATCCAGCGGGGCGTCAGATCACTGCCCCCGCCATCTGCTTCATGGTCCCCCCCACCGACCCCGAGGCACTGGCCGTCTCTGACAAGTCAGTGTTATTATTCATTGATTGATTGATTGATTGATTGATTATACCTTTATTTAAAGAACATGGTGCAGGTTTGGAGACCACATTGCATTAATATGTGGGAGGGGGTATATAACAATGGGATGGGGGGGGGGGGAGGGGTTAAATCACACATAGCTGCATTTAGACTTGTTTTTGTAAACTGCAGGGGGCACTGTTCCATTTCATGGAACTCCCTCTTGGGACGTCTGTCCCCAGCAGAACGTTCTCCTCTTGTGATGTCACTCCTCTTGTGATGTCACTCCTCTTGTGATGTCACATACCCATTTAGAATGACACCTTTTCTTCCATATTTCTACCCTGGGGGCCTATGATTTTTATGCCTCCGCCGCCCATAGCCAGGCCAGAGGCATTATAGTTTCTGGTTGTCCGTATGTACGTACGTCCGTCCGTACATACGTCCGATGTTCGTTAACGTGATATCTGAGGAACGCCTTGACGGAATTTCATAGAAATTTCCCTCAAACGTCCACTTGGACTCAAGGATGAACTGATTACATTTTGGTGGTCAAAGGTCAAAGGTCAAGGTCACTGTGACCTCACGAACGCCATTTCCAAGCTCGTTAATGCAATATCTGAGGAATGCCTTGACGGAATTTCTTCCAATTTGGGTCGAACGTCGACTTCGACTCAAGGATGAACTGATTACATCTTGGTGGTCAAAGGTCAAAGTTCAAGGTCACTGTAACCTCACAAACGCCATTTTCAAGCTCATTAACGAGATATCTCAGTAACGCCTTGACGCCTGTTGTGTTGTGTGCTTGCAGCCTGGCCAACCAGCAGAAAGCCGTCAAGCAGAAGATGGCGAGCAGCAAAGCAACTCTGCTCAAACGCTTTGAGGAGCTGAAGCAAGACAGCGGCAGTGGCACAGGTACATTGATCCTATACTTTTTACACAAAGTTCTCATTGCAAGCAATGTGCGGATAGTGCGAGAGGCTCTGAGTGAAGAAGTAGCGATCTCATGCAGTTGTTTCACTTTAAAAAATAAGCTATGTATTTATTCATCTTATGTTCAGACGTGGGGGTGGGCCAAATTCTTCCGGGTCGTGTTAACACTTCCGGCGGTCACGGCGCGAAATACAAAAGAACGTCAGAAGAAGAAAGTTGTTTTTGTAGCGGACAGTGCAGGGGGTAAAACAAAGAACGTAGCCTACTACTTTGAGCTCGGTACACAGCAAGCATGCAAGTATCCACTGTTAGCCAGGTCAGATAACGTTATCGTCGACAATGACGAGCACTTTCTTGTAAAACATACCTGGACTCCAACAAAGAAAGCTTCAGATAGTTTTCTCTCCTCCGAGCGCAGCTCGAGCCACTTACGTCTATAAGACCCGCAGACGTTAATGTAATTCCCTGGAATGCGAGAATTAACGAGCCAGTTACATGGCATTGCATTCTTAGACATTGCTGTTTGCTTTTATTTGGTATGTTACATACAATTGGCTAAATTATTACCGTAGTTAATTCAGAGTTAGATTATATTGGAGCAGTCTGCCTTTTTCTTTTTCTTTTTTTTGCCGGAAGTCGTGACACGACCACACAACCGGGTCAAATGGGCGTGGCTACATAAGGTGAATAGAAACCATGTATTTGTATGTTATAGGCCCAAACGGAATCTGCAGATTGTTTTTGACAGTTTTCAGCAGGGATCCAGAATGAAAATCTGCGGAATCTTTTTTGTGCTTGTAATGTGATAGACTATATTCACAGATAGTTTTTGAGCAACAATAAGCACACACAATGCATTAAAACAACCTAAAATTACCTCAAGCAGGCTGGGAACAAAGATGTTGTCGATTTTAGTCGAACCTTTGAATTTGAGATTTTATTTCGTCACTAACAGTTCAAAACAAAGTGCGAACACTTGTTGCAAAAGTCAACCAGCATAAAATGTAGGACACATTTAGGACACATGTAGGACACATGTAGGACACATGGCCACTAAAGCTAAAGCTTCAATGTGGAACAGAGAGAGCAAACATTCATTTGCAAAACCTTTAACCATTAACCCATTGATACCTGATGCAGCATTTGCGTGTATATCCCTCATTAGTGTGTGTATCCCTTTAAGACCGTGAACCTTGCTCACGCGGTTCACGGTCTTAAAGGGATACACACGCAAATGCTGCATCAGGTATCAATGGGTTAATTATCTCCCCCAAAAAATGACCACTTTAACACAGAAACAAATACATAAATAAAAGGTGAAAACATGACACTCAAACATACAACTTTCTCAGATGATCTAAAATAATGCATCTGCTTACCTCATGAGTTAGAATAGTAAAAGAGAAAACCACGACCATACTTCTTAAGAAGTAAAATATAAAAGAATAAAATCCTTAGAAATAATAAAATCAAATACAAGAGCATAACAGGAGTGTGAAGCTACAATACCTCCTGACGTAGATAACCTCCACCTATCATCCTATGGGATGCTACAGTGAGGTAGGGCTGGTTGTTTCTTATGTAGTGCAATAGAATTGGGAAGGAAGGAGAGCTTATAGCGGTTACTCCTGCATCGACTAGCTCTAACGTCTGCCAGAAGGTAACAAATCATATTCAGAAAATAAAATATGTAATGGATCCTTCAGATCTCTCTGTGCCAGACTGATTATTACCTTTGTTTATAAGGTGGTCTAAAGTGACACATGTTCAGCACAGCATTATAGAATGTTGTCATGATAATATGGGTGCTCACTCCAAACAGTCTGAGCCTTCTAAGAAAGTGAAGTCTTTGAGCCAGTTTGGCATGCAGATAGTCAATCTGGACGTTCCATTTTAGCATGCTGTCCATTTGTATCCCCAGATATTTGTATGAACCGACCTGCTCAGTTTCCCTGTCCGGGACCACAGGGGTCATGACCTCTCACAGCCTTGGGATCAAAGGTCATTTCTTTAGTTTGACTAGTCTTTAGAATGAGCTGATTCCTCTCACAGCAGATCTCTCTGTGATACACCAAGGGGCCGTCATCACCGCATAGCAGAAATAGAATAATCTTTTAATAATCATTGTGTCATCAGAAAGCTTTATGACATAATTGTTACGCTGTCTATTCCTACAGTCATTTGTATATGCTGTAAAGAGAAACGGTGAGGGGTTTTAAATGTTTATATCGTGTTACCTCCTGCATTTCCAAGTTGAAAGGGAGATTCTACGCACATCACGTATACGAGGGATCACCCGAGCAGCATTTTGCTAAAGTTTAACAAACCGCGTCACTGGGTGGCAACGGCAATGGAATCCTATGGAGCCCAAGTGGCGCGAGGCTTGTGTGTCTGACTCTAGCCGGCTTGACTCTGTTTACATTTTAAAAACTGCGACAGTTCACACAACTTTAACACGGCATGCATATATTATACATCAAACTCTTGAGCTAATTCTGCTCTCACTCAGAATGTCAAAATATAAGCGATGTGATGTATAGTTTTTGAGATATTAACGTTTGTTTGGCACAACTCATACTAGTTAACTGCCGCGGGGTTCCGCATTTCTGGGTGTCAAGTGACGTCACACTGATTCGTCCTATAGGTGCAAGGCTATAGCAGGAAAGGCTGTATCAGTGAAAGGAGGTGGAGCCTGCACACTTCCTCCAAGCTGTACTTTCATGAGGACAACAAATAAACAACAACAAATACACGTTTCGATCCGACATTGGATCTTCATCAGGTCAGAGATGTTTGGACGATGAAACATTTCTGACCTGACGAAGATCCAATGGAGGATCAAAATGTCCATTTATTGTTTGAGCTTTGTATCGCACATGAACTGCAGATATTGACAGAGTGGCATCATACTATTGCACATTATTGTGTGGGGAGATTAGGAGGTCAGTGCAGTGGCAAACTGTGTGTGTGTGTGTGTGTGTGTGTGTGTGTGTGTGTGTGTGTGTGTGTGTGTGTGTGTGTGTGTGTGTGTGCGTGCGTGCGTGCGTGCGTGCGTGCGTGTGACCTCAGACAAACAGGAACAGCAGTGCCGCCAGCTGATGGCTGGTCTAGATAAGGTAGTCGGGGACCTGGACAAGCAGGAGAAGGCCATTTATACTCGAGTGCGCCCCCCGCTGGAGCAGACCAGGCCACTTCAGGACAGTGCCGATCGCCTCCAGGATATGAAGGTAGTAATGTCTTTTTCAGTTCATTCTTTGTCGAATTGCATCTAAACACCAGGGTTCCCACGTTCATGGAGAACCTGGAAAAGTAATGCCATTTTCAGGCCTGGAAAAGTGATGGGATTAGTGAAATCCTTGAAGGTTTTGGAAAAGTCATGACATTTTGTGTAATGAAATTGTTAGAGTAATCCCCCATGGTTAACCTCCCATGTAATTTAACATAACGACAAATGTATCTTCTGTAGCTGTTTACATAACGTGTCGATGCGTACCAATGTTGTTTTTTACTGCATGGGTCAAATAGGACACACACCTCTATATTGCATTTGAGGGATTCTTGTATTTTATGTTAATATTTTTATGGAAAATCCACGTTTTGTTTCAATAGCTTCCATGTAATAGTAATGCAGTGACTGTAAAGCACTCAAATCTAATATAAAGAGGGGTGTCCTCTTTGTCCAGTGTAGTAATAATGTCTGGTATTGATTCAGAGTCACCGCCTCACATTACATGGAAATTCTATTATGGATCCTGGAAAAGCTTTGAAATTGTATCCATGAAAATGTGCGGGACCCCTGAAACACTCTCTCACAGACACATAGCTTCATGCAGTATTGCAGTATTTCTATTAAGCAACAAGTTTCCCATCAGGACATCGCTGCTACTGTCAGTAAACTGGAACCAGAAAAGTCGTCCAAGGTGCAGGAGGCTCAGAGCTTCCTGACCTCCAACCCCAAATGTGCCAGCGCTCCTCAGCTGCACGCCAAGGTGGACGAGGCCAACAACAAATATGACAAGATCCAGCAGCTTCTCAACTACTCCGAGGACAAGTATGTCACCTGATGTATACTGTATGTTCTACTGCAGTACCTGATGTATACTGTATGTTCTACTGCAGTACCTGATGTATACTGTATGTTCTACTGCAGTGGGTCTCAAACTGTTTTGGCTTCAGTCGCCCCTTTCTCTGATTTCTGAAACCAAGTACCCCCTTGACCCGACTACAACATTTTGCTTAGAAAACCCTTTTACCCTTTCTCTCCTGTACCTCAGTTTGGGGACCACTGTTCTACTGTATAGTAGTGGTGGTGATTGTTGTATTGGCTGCATTTTTTTCTTTGCTCAAAGATAATTGAACTAAACAACTTTGTCTTTGTTTTAGACTAAAGAATTCCAACCGCCTGGAGAACTCACTTCAAAACGGGAAAACTTTATTGTCCACCTATGAGAACAAGCTGGCCAGGGAGGAGGTTGCCCCATCTGACATCTCCTCACTGGAGAAAACACAGCGCGAGCTTGGAGTAAGATGTCTCTTCTTTGACCTAATGACACACAGCATCACAGACAGTCACACTTAAATAGGCATAATGTAACACTACCTGTAGATAGACTGGCTGAAACCAACACATAGGCCCCTATTCTCCCACAGGCCTTCGGCGCTAAAACGGGCCTTCGGCGCTAAAAAACGTGCCTTGCGCCTGCCTCGGGAAGATATCAATATGGCTTTACGCTGCCAAATGCGCTTTAGGCCGAATGGGCGTGGCGCACTCCCTGAATGGGCGAGAATGGGCGTTTCGGCGTTAAATATCGGCGTAATGATATCTTCCCACCTGGCGTAAATTTTGCGCTTTGCGCTTTTGAAAACCAGGCCTATTCAGTGCGCCGGTTGCGCGGAGCACTCCTCTGGCTCTCCTCTGTCACCCTTCTCTGTGTCACTCCCTCTCTCTTGCTCATATCAGTCTGACAGGCACAATACGACTCTCTCTCTCTGACTCCCTCGCTCAGACAGACACAACACGTCCCATAGAAAAAAGAAGTTGTAAGTTCACTGCAATGTGAATGTCCCAGTATGCATTGTGCTTCTCCATTTCGCTACTAAATAGCAACCAAATGAGCCAAAAACCTATATTAAGGGAGGATCTAAATAATGTGTAATGGTAACACAACCTGCAATTGTAGAACATTTCAATATTGGACCAAATAAAACATCGAAATGAAAACACCGCCCTATGTGAAACATATATGTCCTCCTGGGCCTATATATATCTCTTGTCGATTTAACGTGATTTAGATAAGTGACAGCGGAACGCGCTTCTACTGTCATCTGCTATACTGTGATGTCCGCTCCAATAACTTGGCCCTACTTCACATTTAGTTTTACAATAAAAACACATTTATGCAATGACTTTACATAATGTAGGGTATATTTATGTGCATCATCCTTCCTGCAGCAGGCGAGAGAAAATGATATCTTTCTGGACAAACTTTCACCAATCTAATAGGCTATATTTTTCTAGCTGATGCATTTAGAACATTCTTTTCACTTTGATCTTGCTATAGTGTAGGGTATTTACATGTTTGCAGTATTTAAACTGCAGTTAGATTGGTTTGAGAAGCATAATAATATGGAATAATAGCCTATAAATGGAGACAGACAGACTGGATGAAGGGAGGGGGGGGGGCCAGAGCGCTTGGCTTTTGTCTGGTTTTGCTGGACCACTGGAATTGGAGCTTAAAAGGCAAGCGTGCGATTCGTTTATTGCACTTATCCAATGAGCATGACGGTGCATAATTTTACGCTTAAAAGGCGTGGTTGTAATGCTTTAGGCTGCGTGGAGCGCCAACACCAAGATATCAAGTGCGCTGGTCCACGCCCACTGCGCCAGGCGCTCGGCCTAGAAACTACGCCGATGCAAAGATAGGGGCCATAAGGTCTGAAAGAGTTGTTTTATTTTTGGAAAAATTTCCTCCTGGGGAGCATGCCCCCAGACTCCAGGAAATTTGTTCACAAGTAATCCAAAAGTAACGGAAAGTAATCAGTTATGTTACTTTAATATTGTGATACTTAGATTACATTACCGATTGAAAAACAAACAAACATGTAATTAGTAATTGTATCGGATTACATTTTTAAAGTAACCGTCCCAACCCTGATAGTACTATATATACAGTACTCAGTTCATCTTACTTCCTTTACTGGCAGGATATTGCATCAGACCTGAGGTCCAAGAGGACAGTGGTGGCTGAAACCGAGCAGAACCTGCGGGCGGCCAAGAGCAGCTGTGACAACATGGCCACCAAGCTGCAGGAGCACTGCCCCGACATCGAGAGACAGGAAGCTGACGTCAAGAAACTCAACAAGCGCTTTGACAACCTCACCAGGCAGACTGACACCAGGTGAGCGCGTCGTGTCATGAATAGGACGTTTACTTTGGAAGATCCAGCGGGACTGAACAAGTGGTTAAAAAACGTGTTGGCACATACACACTATCGTTTAGTTCCGTTCAGCTATGTTTATATTCCATTAGCATAAGCATGTCTCAGGACTTGACATAGCATCTTGACATGAGCTATGTGATCAACATAGCCAGGTTACATGTCATGCTGTACATTATGTGATCAACATAGCCAGGTTACATGTCATGCTGTACATTATGTGATCAACATAGCCAGGTTACATGTCATGCTGTACATTATGTGATCAACATAGCCAGGTTACATGTCATGCTGTACATTTGACTAGGTTACATTATGATACTACACAAACACGGTGTGAGAGGAAACCCGGAGCACCCAGGGGAAACCCAGGCAAACACCGGGAGAGCATGTAAACTCCACACAGAACGGACCGGGGTAGAGATTCGAACCCACGGCCTTCTTGCTGTGAGGCAACCGTGCCAACTACCGTGCCGCCGTGTGTTTTGAATCTTTCCAAATAAACATACATCAAAATGTAGTTTCTCCTCTCTAATGAAATAATGATGACTTCACATTATGATCTATGTAGTGATGTTCTCTGTCGCCGTGTGTTGCAGGTCTCAAAGCTTGCAGAGGGCCAAGATGGCGTACAACAATTACCGCAATGATTATGACAACCTGAACACCTGGCTGTCTCGTGTTCCCAACTACGAGCCCCGCGAGACTGATGACGTGAGACAAGTGGAGACCAAGCTGAAGAATCAGAGGGTGAGAGGAATGAGTGACAATGGATACGTTTACATGTATGGAGGTTTCCGGTCTTGAACCAGGAACTCAAGTAACCATTTATGGAATTTATGGAATTCCATCCATATCTTTATGTAGAAGCTCGTTATAGCAATTTGAGAGCGTGATTTATCGATTTCACGTTCAGATTTTAGATTTTTGCAGGAAATCCGTCCAAGCAGAAAGGTTTTGAGTGTGAGCATACAGTTTGAGAAAAAGCAGAGCAAATGTAAGCACGCACAGGGGCTATTTGAGTCCAAGGGTCCAAAATCTGAACGTGAAATCGATAAATCATGCTCTCAAATTGCTACAATGAGCTCCTGCATAAAGATAGGGATTGAATTCCATACAGATTATGGTTTGACGTGTGTAAACATCATAACTGTGTTAGAATAACCTGGCAAGATTATACTCCAATCATGAAAACAAATAAATAGGTAAAGATATCTGGCTTACTCCCATATTACTGGGGCATTGACACATTTGACTCCTTTCTCTTTTGATTTCCAGCATGTGCACTAAGCCAGACTCACACAGGTTATAGGTACATTGTGATGTTAGCAGACTCACACAGGTTATAGGTACATTGTGATGTTAGCAGACTCACACAGGTTATAGGTACATTGTGATGTTAGCAGACTCACACAGGTTATAGGTACATTGTGATGTTAGCAGACTCACACAGGTTATACTGTAGGTACATTGTGATGTTAGCAAAAACAGTGGCGAGCAGTAGCCTACTTACTATTCATATTACTTTTTGGATCATTATTCCTTTGCTATTAAACTGAACCTGCTGCTTGGTGCTCAGTCAAAGAGGGTAACAGTAGGTGCCAGGTGGCTGCAGCTCTTCATACTTTTTCGCTGGCAGTCTTTCTGGGCCACTTTAGGTGGACAGGAATATTCTGGTAACTGGTTTATTCATGGCAACAGGTAGACTCAGTCACAGGATATCAAAGGTGGATGTAAACACCTTAACCTAAAGAAGAATGTATAGCCACTAGCCAGATGACTCAGTGGATGTCAATGTGGCCATTGTAGTGGAATGTTTTGAGAAAGATTGTGTTGTCAGAAGTGATAATAGAAATAGGCATACCTCTTACAACATCATTCTGCGCTATTATCCACAGAACCTGCTCTCTGATATTGCAAGGAAGGAGTCTGACTTGAACAATGTCTCCAAAAATGCCCAACTTTACCAGCAAGCTGTCAAAGTAAGATATTGAACATTTCTATATTTCTGCATTTATCCATTCTGAGACTAGCTTTAATTTGCAGAAATACAGAATGGATGTCTTTGATCTACTGGTTTACTGTTTGTGTGTTTGTAGGACTATGAGTCTAATGGTTGACTGTTTGTGTTTCTGTAGGACTATGAGTCTAATGGTTGACTGTTTGTGTTTTTGTAGGACTATGAGTCTAGTGGTTTACTGTTTGTGTTTCTGTAGGACTATGAGAACGAAACTGAGAAGTTCAAATCTATCCTGGACCTTGAGGATGGGCTTGTCCCTCAGACGTACAAGAGGAGCAGACTGGAGTCACCTGCACAGAGGGTCAAGGCAGAGGTCAGGCACAGTAACCAAGCTTACATGAAATGGGAAAAGATTAAATCTATTATCCCTTCATCCTTAATTTGCTAAATTTGTCTTATCATAATCAATTAGATTTAGGTATGGAAGCAATAACCCAAATGATTCATGTGCTCCCCTCAACATGTTGACAGGAATCTGCTATTGAGGCTAAGTTTACCGAGGTGAATGCTGTGAACAAGCAAAGGCTGCAGAATCTGGAGTTTGCCCAAAGCCTTCTCAACCAGGTGACATATTTTCAGATTTTGTAAAAGAAAAATGTAATTTTGTTTTCGGAGTCTAGAGAAAATTAATTATTGTCTTCTGATATTAATTATGTCATTTCTCTCTCTAAAGCAACCCGAGATCCCCCTGATCCAGACTACAAATGTCCAATCAGTTAATGCGGCACCCCCAGGAGAAGAGCCTTGGAGAATCAAGAAGCAACTGGACGATGAGGCAGAGAGGAGGGAGCAGCTGGAGAAAGAAATTGAGAAAATCCAGACTGACATCTATGTCCTAGAAGGCCAAAAGCCTCAGGATACCATCGTCAAAAAGGAGCTGATCAAAAAGGTTCCTGACCCCCAGCTGGATGAGGAAGTCCATAAAGTCCAGCAGAAGCTCTCAGAGGAGCGCCGCACTACCCGAGTCCTGGAGAATGACCTTGATGTATTGAAGCTGAAGCTCCGTGGCCTTGAGACAGAGGTCAAGGAGGGGGCACAGCAGTACACTGTGAAGGAGGTCCTACGTATAGAAAGAGACCGTGGCCAGGAGGAGGAGGTGCGTAAGCTTCGGGAGGATCTTGATGAGTTGAGGAGGCAGAAGTTAAACAAGGACAATGAACTGATTCAGATACAAAGGCAGGTGACTCTCCTGGCTGAGGAGAAGAACAAGGAACAGGAGGTGATCACGGAGGAGGAGGTGATCAAGGTTCAGAATGACCCGCAACTAGAAAGTGAGTACCGGGTGCTCTTTGACAGGAAGCAGAAGGAAATGGATGGCAGGAAGCAGCTGGAGGATGAACTGGACTTCCTTCAAGAGAAGCTCCGAAGGCTGGAGAAAGAGAAAGCCATGGCAGAGGAGAAGATTTCCATCAAGGAGGTGCTGAAAGTGGAGAAGGATGTTGTCTTTGAGCGGGAGGTGGAAAACCTGAGGAGGCAGTATGAGGATGAGAAGACCAAACGGAGGTCATCTCAGCGAGAAAAAACGGACCTCAATAGGAAAATCTCCAGCCTAGAGGAGGAGAAGTCCAAGGTTATCCTTCAGGAGAAGGTGCGTGAGATTGTCCGCCCTGACCCCAAGGCTGAGAATGAGGTGGCCAACCTCCGTCTTGACCTGGTAGAGCAGCAGAGGCGCTGCAAAGATGCAGAGCTCCAGCTTAGATCCCTACATGATGAGCTGACTATGCTGAGAAACAGGGGCCCTCAAGTGGAGATCAAAGAGACCATCAAAGAGGTTATCAAGTACAAGACAGATCCACAGACTGAGAGAGAATTGGAGAAACTCCGCAACGAAATCGTGGATAAAACCCACGAGATTGAGAAATCTGAGATGGAAACCCGCCAGCTTCATGATGAAATTCAAAGGTGGAAGGGCACCAAGCCCCAAGTGCAGACTAAAGAGGTGGTCAATGAGGTGCTGCAGTATAGAGAAGATCCCAAGACTAAGGAAGAGATTGAGATACTCAAGAGAAAACTGGCAGATGAACAGAAGAAACGCCTTGATCTTGAGAGAGAGCGGTCAGAACAAGAGGATAAGATCAGGGTGAGGAAAATTGACCTGTCTCAGATCCGAGAGAAAGTTGTACAGCAGGAGGTGGTCAAGATGGAAGAGGATCCTATCCTGAAGTCAGAATGTGGCACCTTCACCCAAAACATCAACAATGAGCAGAAGCAGAAGGAGAGTCTGAAAACTGAGCTCTACCTGCTGCAGAGACAGAAGGCTGACCTGGACCTTCAACTGGAAGAACTGGACCGTGAGCGGAGGGCAAGGCGTGATGCTGAATTGGAGATCCAGAGGCTTAGGGTCAGACTCAATGAGATGGAGATCCGGGATAAAGAGAACCGCGAGAAGGTGACGGTGAAACAGAAGGTAGTTCTGCAGCAGGATCCCCAACAGGAGAAGGAGCACTCCATCCTCAGACTTCAGGTGGAGGAAGAGAGGCACAAGCGTACTCTGCTTGAGAAAGAGCTCAATGCCCTGCTCCAGCAGCAGCTCACCTTGGAGAAGGTGGATGTGAAGGAAAGAGTTGTACGCACTGAGAAGGTCCAAGTTGAGAAGGACCCAGAGGCTGAGCTAGAGATTGAGAACCTGAGGAGGACTCTGGAAGACGAGAAAAGGAGAAGGCGAGACCTAGACCAGGAGTTGTCCAGCCTTACTTCCAAGCTCTCTGATATGGAGTTCTCGAACACCAAGTCTTCTAAGGAGCTGAACTACATCCGTGATGAAAGTAGCCGTCTGCAGCAAGAAAACCAGAGGCTGCAGAACGAGATCCGCAAGCTTAGGTCCGAGATCCAGATCACCTGCAAAGAGACACAGCTTATCACTGAGTCTGCTCCCAGGGAGAACGGCAAGAACATGGAACTGAGGCTTGATTCACTACAGAAGGAACTCTCAGAGCTCAGGGGCATCACCAGCCAGAAGGATGAGGAGATTGAGAAGCTTCAAAAGGGTCTGTCGGCAATCAGAGTCAAGAGGGAGCAGAGGGAGAGCCACCTCCGCAGGTCTATCGTGGTCATTGACCCAGACACAGGGAAAGAGATGCGGCCAGAGGAGGCCTACAAGCTGGGGCTCATTGACTGGAAGATGTTTGTCAACCTGCAGAGCCAGGAGTGTGACTGGGAGGAGATCACGGTCAAGGACCCCAAGGGAGAATCATCGGTTCTTCATGACAGAAAGTCTGGGAAGAAGTTCTCCATTGATGATGCCCTGCGTCTTGGGCACATCACAAATCGCCAGCTTGAGCAGTACCTCAACAAAGAGATCACCATCCAAGAGTTTGGTGTTATGGTGTCGGGCCAAAAATGAATGCAAATATCATGAGAAAGCTCATCTAATCTATTGTTGGATCCCATGAGATTTAAATAAGTTAATCCCTGTTCATCTAAATGTTTCCTGGCTTTTTACTTCCATTCTGACTTTCATGGTGAATTGGCATTGTGTTGTACCTGTCCTTTCTTCATTCCTCAATGCACATGTCTTTATTTCCCCTGTGCATATATACATATATATATACATACATATATATATATATACATATATATATACATATATATGCATATATATATACATACATATATATATATACATATATACCATTGTGTTCGCTACACTGGGGGTACTGGAATGACACATGGGTTGACGTGACTGTTGTTACAGACAACTAGCTATTATTTGGTGTGGAAAAAGCATTTTTGCAGAGATGATTAGGTACTGGGGTAGAGGTAACATTCGTTTTCTGATATGATATTGCTATATTGAAGTACTGTATGAAACAAATACACGAGTATCCTACATAATGTTTCATTTATTTGTAGGGGGTTTCCCATGATGTGTGCTCTACAAGCCTAAATAAACCTAAAATCAAACTTGGAAAATTGTATGGTGTTCTGAAGTGTGATCTCTCACTAATTTCTTTTCACTACTATATAATAAACTATATAATACATATAAATGTGTAATAAATAAATATATAATAAGGCAGAGTGGCACAATTGCTCCATTGTGCATGCAAGTGTGCAATATTTGTAGTTTAATATATTTGAAAATATGTCGACCATCAATATAAGCTATGAGTATACTTACAAGTCACATTGATGGAAGAAGGAACACAGCTCTGAAGGCTGAGTGATAGCTTACTCATTGTCATAGCATACCTATGCAGTCGGCACCGCCTTCTACATACTGACTGGGTTGATGCACCCCCAATCCCCACACCTTAAAAACAACATAGCATATAACCACACGAAAGCCATCAAGTTTAATCATGCACAAATAATCAGACCACACTTAACAGAAATATTCAAGAGATCACTCTCACATTCAATTGAAGCTGAAACTGCAACAAATTGCAACAAAGTTATGCACAAGCTGTCGGGGGACAGCCGGACAGGGAAGACAAAATGCCACAACTGTAGCCTATACAGTGGTTCTCAAAATGTTTCATGTCAAGCCAGGACCCCTAAACTGAGACAGATTAGAACCTGGAACCCCATTTGATACAATTTGTTCCCAGGGTCCCCCACCTGATAATTAAATTAAATTAAATCCTTTATTTCAGACCCAAAGCACAATAAAACAGCACAGTACAATAAATAAGGCATACAAGCAACACCAAAAATGCATTCCACAAAGATCAGATTCTAAACAAACAAACAAACAAACGTGCGCCAATGGTTCCACAATCTATATCCATCAGATGGTGATGGTTCCATCAGATTTTTGTTGAAGATGTTTTATTACAGAAAGTGTATGAAACCCATTAGTCACACATTCTGTCATTGTGTTTCTTAGTGATGGAATTATAGCCTATAGTGAAAATTAAATATTCCCCTTTTTGAGAAACCACTGGCCTATAAAATAAGTTTGGCTGGACCATGAATGACCCATGACTTTCTGTCAATAAATGGTACTGGAGCCTCTTTTCATGTAGGTAGGTTCCAGGTCCAGTTAAGATGGTCTATAGCTATAGAGACATAGGGCAACATCTTCAGGCTCTTGGGCAATGCCCTGTGTACCCAACAGGTGCTACTGCTGTGTGGTATAACCATAGACTGTAAATATAAGGGTATAACATGTGGCAGGGAAAATTGACCTGTATATATAATGCGTGTGTGTGTGTGTGTGTGTGTGTGTGTGTGTGTGTGTGTGTGTGTGTGTGTGTGCGTGCGTGTGCGTGCGTGTGTGTGTGTGTGTGTGTGTGTGTGTGTATATATACTGTATATATATATATATAAAATGTATTGTTTGTGTGTGTGTGTGTGTGTGTGTGTGTGTGTGTGTGTGTGTGTGTGTGTGTGTGTGTGCGCGTGTGTGTGTGCGCGTGCGTGCGTGCGTGTGCGTGTGTCCGCGCGCGTGCGTACGTGTGTCGTCTTTCCCCTTCATTCAGTGCGACGTTTTACTAAAGTTGTAAGATGGCGACGGTGCATCTGAGAATCGGGGACCTGGTGTGGTGAGATGCGCTGTTTAACATCCTTAATGACTCGTGTTTGTGTCACATGTTGTCGCATCACATAATGCAGCGTTGTGTCAGTTAGTTCAGGGTTTAATGTCGCTATTAAAGCGTCTCTAAACAGGGAAAACATCGCGTGATGGTCAAACCCAAACAAACAGCTAGCCGAGCTGACGTCGTTAGCTTTAGCTGCTAGCTAAGCTACAGTCAATATCTGAGTAGAACCCATGCACAGTTGGATGTTTATGCACACAAACCTGCCTTTTACAGTTACGATAACAGTAACGTTATAACCAAACCGTTGTGTCGACTTGTTTGCGACTGTAGCTAAACGTTACATCGCCTATACGTTGGTTTGTGATGTTGGAGAAATTGTAAGGTTTGCGATTTAGCTTGTACCTGTTTGCTAAATGGATATCTAACCGTAACTAGCTTTCAGGCTGCTAAAGACTAGGAGCCTAACTGGTATCTCCTCTGCAGTCTGCAAACACCATTATTTGTCTTCATTGAGTTGCCATCTACCAGGGGTTTACAAAGTCTGAGTCTGTGGGCCTCACCCCCGCCCGCCCGCCCCGTTAGTTTGCTTGCTTAGTTTGACTTAATTCCTGGAATTGAGTGAAAAATATCTACGGGAGCATTATGTTATTTGATCCCATATACAGTGGATATG
Organism: Poromitra crassiceps; assembly: GCF_964638095.1. NCBI lineage: Eukaryota > Metazoa > Chordata > Actinopteri > Beryciformes > Melamphaidae > Poromitra > Poromitra crassiceps. The sequence continues at coordinate 4,651,465 of NC_139644.1, read as the reverse complement.
GATATTATACACTCAACAATAGCCTAGTATTGCTGTTTGACATACTTCAGACTACAACAAAATACATAAGAAGGTCTATCTGAAATGAATGCATTTATTTGTTCCTGACTCTGGGAAGGTGGGATAAACAGTAAAATTCCCCCCAACTACTGTATCTATGAACTATCTCTTTAACCAAATCACACATTTAAGCTGGAATGATGCTTCCCGCATCGGTGAGGACAGCGAGTGTCCGTGGTCAAATCAGCAGACACGCCCCTCCACAAGGCTCCCGTGCAGACAGTTTTCGCCTGGATGTGCAATTTGATTGGGTGTCCAGGTAGTGTAGCGGTAGATTCCCTGCCTACCAACACAAGGGTCGCAGGTTCGCGCCCCGTGTTACCTCCGGCTCGGGCGTCCATACCGGCATGATTGGCTGTGTCTGCGGGTGGGAAGCCGGATTGAAGGGTATGTGTCCTGGTCGCTGCATTAGCGCCTCCTCTGGTCGGACGGGGCACCTGTTCAGGGTGGAATGGAACTGGTGGGAATAGCGTGATCCTCCCATGTGCTATGTCCTGCCGGTGAAGCTCCCCGCTGTCAGGTGAAAAGAAGCGCCTGGTAACTGTGCATGTGTCGGAGGAAGCGTGGTGTCAGTCTATGGCTCTCCCCAGATCAGCAGAGGGGGTGCAGCATTGACCGGGGCAGCAGGGGGGAAATTGGCCAAGTACAATTGAGGAGAAAATGGGGGGGGGGGGGGGCGATTTTTTTTATAAAAAATAAGTTGAAATTTGCTTGAAATAAAGTTAGCTTAATACTCAAATAAAATGTCAACCAATTTACCAGAATGCAACGATTTGTAAAATGTCTGGAAGTGTGTTGTAGCAGGTATTTTCCTTAGCCGACAAGCAAGGCAACATGAAATTGTCGAATTTCTGAATGCAGTGTGGCCGGCGTGTCCTTCTGGGAATATAAGTGTAATGTAAGTGTCGCTCTATTTCAGGGGGAAACTTGGTCGCTACCCACCATGGCCAGGAAAGGTAATAAGTGAAGACAGGGTCAACACTTACAATGTTGTTGTTCAGAGGGAAATAAACACTTGCATTTGATTGTGCTTGGAAACTTACAAACTTGATTTGTTTGATCCATATTTCAGGTCGTAAGCCCTCCCAAGGACCTGAAAAAACCAAGAGGCAAAAAATGCCACTTTGTGAAATTCTTTGGCACTGAAGACCAGTAAGTATGGACTAGGGATGCACCGATGTGAAAATCTTGGCGATACAGATAACCGATATTAACATTGCTGTTATGGCCGATAACCGATATTTACCAATATCGATATGATCTGTATAAAAACACATGTCTATGATAATAAAATGTTGTACATAGTGAAAAACATGTGTAAACACTGTGGATTTGAAAAAGTTACACATTTCTTTATTTCCAAAACATTTGGAAAAGCCCATAAATCATAGATTTATCTCAATGTTTCCTCTCAATGGGAACATTTTGGCAACATCGGACCGATGCCGTTATGTAAAAAAATGACTAACATCTGCCGATATCGATATGATTGCCGATATATCGTGCATCCCTATGGACGCTAACCCAGTAAGTATGGACCCTACAGGCGCTGACAGGGTTCTGCTCAGCAGTAAGTATGGACCCTACAGGCACTGACAGGGTTCTGCTCAGCAGTAAGTATGGACCCTACAGGTGCTGACAGGGTTCTGCTCAGCAGTAAGTATGGACCCTACAGGTGCTGACAGGGTTCTGCTCAGCAGTAAGTATGGACCCTACAGGCACTGACAGGGTTCTGCTCAGCAGTAAGTATGGACCCTACAGGTGCTGACAGGGTTCTGCTCAGCAGTAAGTATGGACCCTACAGGTGCTGACAGGGTTCTGCTCAGCAGTAAGTATGGACCCTACAGGTGCTGACAGGGTTCTGCTCAGCAGTAAGTATGGACCCTACAGGTGCTGACAGGGTTCTGCTCAGCAGTAAGTATGGACCCTACAGGCGCTGACAGGGTTCTGCTCAGCTTCAACTTGGAGCCTTGCTGCCGACTAGCGGCGACAGTGAGACTGTACATACTCGAACGTAACTCGGCGCGTAGGCTGCAGTACACCTCCGAAACACCTGGTGGCTTGTGGTGCACTCATGTCCATTACATAATGACACTTACTATCATGTTGTTTACCGAGAACTTGCAATCATGTCGGTGGGGGGACATTTTATTGTCCCTCCATTTCAAATCTCATTCCGGTGAGCCTCCAGAAGGCTTTGCTAGATGAGGGACACGCACTGTTAAATGAGGAAATTGCGTTTCCTCATTCCTCACAAGTATGTCAGTGGATACGTGCACGGACCAAGGCAATGGCCAATCACAGCTCTGGTGCTGGTCACGTCACGTCTGCGTTGACGCCGCGGAGTCACATTTTCGAGGAGCTGCACGCCCCTCTCCGCCGAGTTGCGCCGATAGGACGGCCAGCTGCGGCGACCCCTCGGCGCAGTCAGCGCTGGCGATATCGTGTAAACTTACGTGATTTTGCGTAAACATACACGATGTTGCGTAAGCATAAAACCAGTTGAACCCTAACCCAGTAAGTATAGACACATTGGACAGTAGGCAGAGCTCTCAGCTCCACTTCCCTGCCCACCATGCGCTGTGTTTGTGTTCATGTTCAGTGCCTGGATTAAAGTGGAACAGTTGAAGCCCTACCACCCCCACAAGGAGGAGATGATCAAGATCAACAAAGGCAAACGCTTCCAGCAGGCAGTGGACGCGGTGGAGGACTTCCTAAAGAAAGCCAAGGGGAAAGAACAGGTGAGGGGTGTCCGCTAAGTCTAATGGCTCAATTCCACCACATTTAACAGCCCTGCACAGCTCGTCCCCACTCGGCTCTAATCGTTTCGCCCCCACCCCCGCATATCTGTCATTCGCTTATAGCCGAAGTAGGCTATAACATAACGTTACAATTAAATCCATCCACAGAACTTTTAAACTGTTTATGAAATACTGGTGCCTCTAAATGACCTACAGTGTACATGGGCGAATGTGACAATCGGCCAGGAGAATGGATATCACTTTGTAGTTAGTCAAACTCAGGCATGCGCTGCGCTGTGCGAGGACGGAAGAGGCGCAACAGAGTGAAGCCTGCCCTGTACCCCGCGGCCTCTCACCAGGCAAGACCGCGGCTTCACCAAACACCCGCTGCGGCCTAGCGGAGCGCTGCAGCTCAACTAACTACAGGAGCTTGCTGAGCAGCGGACTTTTTTCACTCTGAAAACAATTGAAACCACCGCCACGACTTTATTTCACCAGAGGCGAAGGCAGCAACACAAAGACTGATGGAAATAACATAACAGAAGAGAAGGTAAGCCCACTAAACTGGTATGCAGCGCATTGACAGTCAGTAGATAGAGTAAACACAATTCTGCCTGGCCAATCAGTCGTCTACAATGTTTTCACGTCACCGTATGAACCCAGGTTCACAGAATAGAACCTCGACGAAGCAGGTACGAAAAGTAGCACGACTCGACCCCAATACAACCCGGGCTGGGACAGTTTAAACCGGTGGGATGAGACAATTTATCGAGTCGAGCGGAGCGGGATCGCGCTACTACCTGCGGTGGAAATGAGCCATAAACGCCATACATCTCATGCTGGGGACACACCACTAGAGGTAAAGGAGAATTTATCCTGTTTGTGCCATGCAAGGACTGCACTACAAGATGCTACTGTGTTTAACAGAACTCTGATGGCAAAGGAGAGTCCAAAGGAAAGAAGGCTCCCAGCAAGCCACTGAAGATACTGGAGGAGGATGACGAGGACCTCAGTGCCCTGAAGGACCCCTCTGAGAAGGTCAGTCAAAACGGATTCCTCCAAGTGGGAAGGCAGGATTGTCGTGGGTGAATTCCCCAATCACCTCTTTGGTTACTTAAGTAGGGTATTTCCCAAAAGGTGCACTGTTTGTGTCAAAAGGGGCATAGCCTTTTAAAGCAATGTTCCACTTAGTTTGAACATGGCATCCTTGAACGCCACGAAAACCAGAATATAAACTACCGTAAATTCCGGACTATAAGGCGCACCGGTGTATAAGCCGCACCTTCAAAGTTGACTATTTTTTCCTTATATAAGCCGCACCGGACTATAAGCCGCGGGTGTTTTAATGGTATTTTTTTTTTTTTTTTACAGTGCACACAGTGTCCGCGGTGTGGTGAAAAGAGGGCAAGAGAGGAAATTAAAACAGAAGTGGATTTATAGTTAGAAAGAGTGCTAAAGAAGAGAGAATTCCGTTTTTTATTTTTTTATTTTAGTTACTCACAGTACTATTGACCAGTCCAACTCAAAAGATATTCGGCAGTTTCACTTTGAGCTCTTGTTCCGCCGCTGTCCATCAATAGTTATGACGAGTCTCGCTGGGTACAGTACGCCAAAGCGATATCCATTGACTTTAACCTTTTCGATGATGCTGTTGTATGTTGCGCGTTTCTGTTGCACCAACGCGGAGAGGTCCTGCCGGACGAAAAAGCGCGTACCCTCCCAGGTGAGGGGCTTCTTCCCCGCAGCCTGGAGGATGAGTTGACGGTCGGGCCAGCGGAGTAGGCAGATGAAGATGGCCCTCGGTGGCAGGCCGGGGTCTGGACGTGGCCGAGGCGCCCGGTGTGCCCTGTCCACCTCTGGTGGTTTCTCGCCTTCCTTCAGGTCCAGGATGTAACACAGGATTTTGCTCCCTCTTTTACATTGATCAGGCGAATGTTATTTCTTTTACTCCTGCTGATTAAGTCATCAACCTGCGTGTGCAGGGTTTCGATTTGTTTTTGCATTTTATCCACTTTCGGACTCACTGTGTTGTTTTTGTCCTCCAGTGCGCTGATGCGCTTTTCCGCATTAGAAACTCTGTTCACGGTTGCCTTCTTTTCTTTAGTGATTGAGTGGATGGACTTCTGCACGTTTTCAAACTTGTTTTCAAGCTGCTCAAACCTCTGAGCGATGTCGGACTTAATCGATAGTGTTTCACGGAGTAAAAGTTTAGCCCAAGCCGTGTATCTCCAGCCTCCAGCAGGTGAGTCATTTCCTCATTCATGGCGGTGATTGCTTCGTCTTTTTCTTTCTGCTTACCTGTGTTGTGTTATGTTATGTTATGTTATGTTGTTAAAAGAGGGCAAGAGAGGAAATTTAAACAGAAGTGGATTTATAGTTAGAAAGAGTGCTAAAAAAGAGAGATTTTTTTTTTTTTTTTGAAAAAATCCATAGATAAGCCGCACCGTTATATAAGCCGCAGGGGCCAAAAAAGGCCAAAAAACGGGAAAAAAGCCGCGGCTTATAGTCCGGAATTTACGGTACTCACCAAGATAGAATATAGAATAAGGTGCATACGTGCTTGTAAGAGATGCTGTACATTAAATCCTGTGCGTCCAGGGAGTCCACGAGAAATGAGCTGGGCGAGTTATTCATCGTTTCCTCGTCAAAGTAGGCCAGGAACGGCTCCCAAATAGTTGAGAACTTCCTGAGTGAGTTGGTCCTCAGGAACCCGAGTCTCTCCATACGCACAACCCAAACCATGTCCGCCAGCCACTGCTGACAAGAAGGTGAAGAGTACTTCCACTCCTTCAGAATGAGTCTCTTGGCGACAGTCGTCCCCTGTGTCAGAGACTGTTGTACAGCCTATAGGGAGGAGCAAAGAAGATTCAGAACAGCCGAAGATGGCGAGTTCCGCCTCTGGCTGAAGGGTTATTTTATAGGCCTTGGAATACCAGTCAAATATTTTGTCCCAGAATCCGGACAGTGAGGAACAAAACCAAAAAGCGTGTGACAGTGTACCCTCTGACCCTTCACACCTATCACATAGTGCTGAGACAGAAGGGTAGAAAAGGGATTTTAACAGTAGCATATTTTGCATCAACACTGGTGTAACTACAAGTGTTCTTCACAGTTCAGTGGTGGAGCTGAGTCATGTTTGGAAGCCATAGTAACGGCGTGAGTCTTCACACATCCAGCAACCTGGTTGACGTGTCGCTCTATTTTTGATGGATTGTGGGAGGAGCCAAAAGCTCACAGGAAAACAATGTTGCGTTGTTTTGATGAGTTGGCACTAATAGCAGGGGGTAGGAGGCATGAATTGAACACAAACAAAATAAATCATTAAAATGACTTCATAGCTAATCATCTGCTACATTGAGGGGAAACGGAAGCATCTGATTGGCTGTTGACAGCCGATGACCATGACAATTGTTCAGCCATAGTCAACTTTTCTTGGCTATCAAGCTTGACCCTCCACATATCTGCCAACTCTCCCTGGTCACTGAGCTGTAGAGCAAATGAGTGGACTTTTGGTTGGTGATTTGTTGATGACCTCGGTAGGCTTAGTTTTATTTAGTTTAAAGTGTTTTTGAAAACCAAGCCCTGGGCAGTAGGACTCTAGACCACACCATGGGGCCCTATCTTCCCAAAAGCACTAATTTAGCGTTTGCGCTCGTTTAACGGTGTGCGCATTGCAAATTGGGGGCGGACACAAGCGCATGCCTGTGATAATTGTACTGGGCATAGGCTGCCGCATGCCGAAGCAGGCGTTTCAGCGCAAAAATGTGGTGATAGATGGCATTATACTATCATCAGCAGCGCGCAATTACTTTGCGCGCAGTGCAAAAAAGAATTCCTTTTGGATATGTCATTACGCACAGCCTTGCCACGCCAATACATCAAATTATGCTGCTAAAATAGGGTATTAGCAGATAATTCAGTGAGGCAATCAACTATAACTCACTGAGAAACGTTTATCACATCGCAAAGAGGGAAATTAATTGAGAAAACTTGTTGGACAATGGACATAGGCTATTTACCTTCATAACCAGCTGGAGGGTCGTTGGCACCACAGACGATCTGTCAATAAACTCCCTCTGTCCTCGCACGAGTGAGTCACTATTACGCATGGAGAGAATTACAGCATATTGCATGGCTTGCGCAAACAGCCATTGCAAGACGGGAATCTGATTGGTTTTGATTGATGTAATGCCCAGGATTGCCTGGCCACGCCTGTGAATAATTCTGGTAGTTAAGACCGGCCAAATCCCGTTTGCGCAGGCATTTTGGGGTGCAGATGATTTTGGCATGGCTCTAATTTGCGTCTGTGACACGTGCCGTGAACGTTTCCGCATCCTGGCCGAGAATTGCATCCCCATCATATTTTGGGGCTGTTTTACCTTAGAAATCAGGGAGGTCACGTCTACCAGACAATTATATCACTTTTAAACAGTTACATTTCTGTATAAATCATTACAATATGCTCCCGTCAGGTGGGGATGCTGCCGGCGCTGGGGTGCAAAACTCGCCATAACACCTGGACACTGGCGCAAGGCGGACTGCTATCTTCCCTGCCTTAAGGCATGCGCAAACAGGTGCGCAAGTGCTAATAGGGGATAGCGCCTGTCGGAAGATAGGGCCCCATGTGTCTAGCACCTGCTGTGGTGTTAGATTTCACTCCTTGCTCAGTTCAGTCTTTGCTAGACTGGGTGTTGATAGAGGGCAGCTCAGACTACAGGCAGCCTTTGATAGAGGGGTACACAGAGCAGCTCAGACTACAGGGAGCCTTTGATAGAGGGGTACACAGAGCAGATCAGACTACAGGCAGCCTTTGATAGAGGGACACAGAGCAGCTCAGACTACAGGCAGCCTTTGATAGAGGGACACAGAGCAGCTCAGACTACAGGCAGCCTTTGATAGAGGGACACAGAGCAGATCAGACTACAGGCAGCCTTTGATAGAGGGACACAGAGCAGATCAGACTCCAGGCAGCCTTTGATAGAGGGGTACACAGAGCAGCTCAGACTACAGGCAGCCTTTGATAGAGGGGTACACAGAGCAGCTCAGACTACAGGCAGCCTTTGATAGAGGGACACAGAGCAGATCAGACTACAGGCAGCCTTTGATAGAGGGACACAGAGCAGATCAGACTACAGGCAGCCTTTGATAGAGGGGTACACAGAGCAGCTCAGACTACAGGCAGCCTTTGATAGAGGGGTACACAGAGCAGATCAGACTACAGGCAGCCTTTGATAGAGGGACACAGAGCAGCTCAGACTCCAGGCAGCCTTTGATAGAGAGGTACACAGAGCAGCTCAGACTACAGGCAGCCTTTGATAGAGGGACACAGAGCAGATCAGACTACAGGCAGCCTTTGATAGAGGGACACAGAGCAGATCAGACTACAGGCAGCCTTTGATAGAGAGGTACACAGAGCAGCTCAGACTACAGGCAGCCTTTGATAGAGGGACACAGAGCAGATCAGACTACAGGCAGCCTTTGATAGAGGGGTACACAGAGCAGCTCAGACTACAGGCAGCCTTTGATAGAGGGACACAGAGCAGATCAGACTACAGGCAGCCTTTGATAGAGGGGTACACAGAGCAGATCAGACTACAGGCAGCCTTTGATAGAGGGGTACACAGAGCAGCTCAGACTACAGGGAGCCTTTGATAGAGGGGTACACAGAGCAGATCAGACTACAGGCAGCCTTTGATAGAGGGACACAGAGCAGCTCAGACTACAGGCAGCCTTTGATAGAGGGACACAGAGCAGCTCAGACTACAGGCAGCCTTTGATAGAGGGACACAGAGCAGATCAGACTACAGGCAGCCTTTGATAGAGGGACACAGAGCAGATCAGACTCCAGGCAGCCTTTGATAGAGGGGTACACAGAGCAGCTCAGACTACAGGCAGCCTTTGATAGAGGGGTACACAGAGCAGCTCAGACTACAGGCAGCCTTTGATAGAGGGACACAGAGCAGATCAGACTACAGGCAGCCTTTGATAGAGGGACACAGAGCAGATCAGACTACAGGCAGCCTTTGATAGAGGGGTACACAGAGCAGCTCAGACTACAGGCAGCCTTTGATAGAGGGGTACACAGAGCAGATCAGACTACAGGCAGCCTTTGATAGAGGGACACAGAGCAGCTCAGACTCCAGGCAGCCTTTGATAGAGAGGTACACAGAGCAGCTCAGACTACAGGCAGCCTTTGATAGAGGGACACAGAGCAGATCAGACTACAGGCAGCCTTTGATAGAGGGACACAGAGCAGATCAGACTACAGGCAGCCTTTGATAGAGAGGTACACAGAGCAGCTCAGACTACAGGCAGCCTTTGATAGAGGGACACAGAGCAGATCAGACTACAGGCAGCCTTTGATAGAGGGGTACACAGAGCAGCTCAGACTACAGGCAGCCTTTGATAGAGGGACACAGAGCAGATCAGACTACAGGCAGCCTTTGATAGAGGGGTACACAGAGCAGATCAGACTACAGGCAGCCTTTGATAGAGGGGTACACAGAGCAGATCAGACTACAGGCAGCCTTTGATAGAGGGGTACACAGAGCAGATCAGACTACAGGCAGCCTTTGATAGAGGGGTACACAGAGCAGATCAGACTACAGGCAGCCTTTGATAGAGGAGTACACAGGGCAGCTCAGACTACAGGCAGCCTTTGATAGAGGGGTACACAGAGCAGATCAGACTACAGGCAGCCTTTGATAGAGGGGTACACAGAGCACAGAGGGTACGTAAGCATCACTTCTGATTCTTCAGAGTGTTGGATCTTTTGCAACACCGTTTCCCCAAAACCCTGAAGAAGAAGAATAGTTTTGATGGGCTACATGGGTTTATAAAACGTGGCTCAAAGTCACTCCTCCATATTGAACAGAGAAACCTCCCCTCGGTCTGCACATTGGCCCTATGAACTGCAAGGTGAATGTGTGTCTCTCTCCCCCCCTAAAGGACTTAACTGACTCTGACCCAGAGAGGCTGGGTGCTGCTGGACCAGGTTCAGGATTCAAATGGGAATGCAGTGTAGGTGAACCAAGCCTGCTTTGCCTTGCTGTTCTTCTGCCTTACCTTCACTTTTGGCTTTATGGGCACCCCACCAACAGCCACAGAGCCTTTCCTTTCTTACCTGTGTGGTGTTCACTCACGACCACAGAAGCTGCGGGTAACTTAGGGGAATGCCAGCCAGGTGGTCACCGACTCTGTATCTCAAGGCTCTCACAAGGGGGGACTGGGAGCTTGGCCCAGAAACGGGGGATTTTTTTCTGATCTTCTGGGTCATCACCTGCTTTCTGTGAGTGTGTTTATATAGTAGAATGTGCCCAACCTGCTCCCCAGGCCAAGGGTTGATGACCACTCTGCACAAGATGCTCTTAAACATGCAGATTAATGTCTAGGTGATCGTCAAGGAACCGTTCACTGTCAAATGAAAATAGTGTGATTATCTACTCATCCCTTTGTCAGTAGAAACTCCACTGATGTTCATATGAGCACCAAACACTCTGATGTTCCTATGAGCACCAAACACTCTGATGTTCCTATGAGCACCAGACACTCTGATGTTCATATGAGCACCAGACACTCTGATGTTCCTATGAGCACCAGACACTCTGATGTTCATATGAGCACCAGACACTCTGATGTTCATATGAGCACCAGACACTCTGATGTTCATATGAGCACCAGACACTCTGATGTTCATATGAGCACCAGACACTCTGATGTTCATATGAGCACCAGACACTCTGATGTTCATATGAGCACCAAACACTCTGATGTTCATATGAGCACCAGACACCCTGATGTTCATATGAGCACCAGACACCCTGATGTTCATATGAGCACCAGACACTCTGATGTTCATATGAGCACCAGACACTCTGATGTTCCTATGAGCACCAGACACCCTGATGTTCATATGAGCACCAGACACTCTGATGTTCCTATGAGCACCAGACACCCTGATGTTCATATGAGCACCAGACACTCTGATGTTCCTATGAGCACCAGACACTCTGATGTTCCTATGAGCACCAGACACCCTGATGTTCATATGAGCACCAGACACCCTGATGTTCCTATGAGCACCAGACACTCTGATGTTCATATGAGCACCAGACACCCTGATGTTCATATGAGCACCAAACACCCTGATGTTCCTATGAGCACCAAACACTCTGATGTTCATATGAGCACCAAACACCCTGATGTTCATATGAGCACCAAACACCCTGATGTTCATATGAGCACCAAACACCCTGATGTTCCTATGAGCACCAAACACTCTGATGTTCCTATGAGCACCAGACACTCTGATGTTCCTATGAGCACCAAACACTCTGATGTTCATATGAGCACCAGACACTCTGATGTTCCTATGAGCACCAGACACCCTGATGTTCATATGAGCACCAGACACTCTGATGTTCCTATGAGCACCAAACACTCTGATGTTCCTATGAGCACCAGACACTCTGATGTTCCTATGAGCACCAGACACTCTGATGTTCCTATGAGCACCAGACACTCTGATGTTCCTATGAGCACCAAACACTCTGATGTTCCTATGAGCACCAGACACTCTGATGTTCATATGAGCACCAAACACTCTGATGTTCATATGAGCACCAGACACCCTGATGTTCATATGAGCACCAAACACTCTGATGTTCCTATGAGCACCAGACACCCTGATGTTCATATGAGCACCAGACACTCTGATGTTCCTATGAGCACCAAACACCCTGATGTTCATATGAGCACCAAACACTCTGATGTTCCTATGAGCACCAGACACTCTGATGTTCCTATGAGCACCAGACACTCTGATGTTCATATGAGCACCAAACACTCTGATGTTCCTATGAGCACCAGACACCCTGATGTTCATATGAGCACCAGCCACTCTGATGTTCCTATGAGCACCAGCCACTCTGATGTTCCTATGAGCACCAGACACTCTGATGTTCCTATGAGCACCAAACACTCTGATGTTCATATGAGCACCAGACACCCTGATGTTCATATGAGCACCAGACACTCTGATGTTCCTATGAGCACCAGACACTCTGATGTTCCTATGAGCACCAAACACTCTGATGTTCCTATGAGCACCAGACACTCTGATGTTCCTATGAGCACCAGACACTCTGATGTTCCTATGAGCACCAGACACTCTGATGTTCCTATGAGCACCAGACACCCAACCACTTCACTACTGCACTTCCATCTCAGCTTTCTAGCAAACATTTGAGCAGGGTGTGGCTGTTTAGAGTTCCAAAAAGAGCATCAAATGACCATACCTGTCAATATGTATTGATATGTATGTGTCAATATGGAGATACTGTCATTTTTTATTTCAATATATTGTTTTGTAAGTTTCTCGCCGACACCTGCCTCTTTGCGTGGTTTTGACATAAGTCATGTTGTTGTTGCTGTCATTGATGTTATTGATGTTGCTGCTGCTGTAACGCCAGAATTTCCCTCGGGGGATAAAGTACTCTCTCTATCATCTATCTATCTTAAATTTCTCTAAATATCTCATGCGACATTTTATAATAATAATAATTTTAATAATTATCATTTTATAATAATAATCACCCCATTGCACTGAGAGTCCAAAAGGCCTAGATGGACCTCATTAGGCACTGTTGGTGCGTAGAGGCAGCTGGGACTTCTCGTGCAGTGTGGCAACTGAAACAAGGAAATGGGCTGTTTCTCTTCCAGCTTGGCAGAGATGAGAGATGTTGCTGTGCTACCGTGCACCACCTCCATCCTCGTAAAGCGAGTCAGTCCATTCACTTGTTTCACTTCCCATTTCCCATACTACACCATGAGAGACATGTTGCTCGTCAGGTGCTCTTATGCTGCTCATTGGTGCTCTTTTTGGAAATCCTAATCAAACTGTGTTGAGTGAAATGGCTTGTTAGAAGGCTGAGGTGGCACTGGGGACGCATAGCTTGTTGTGTGTTTGGTGACTTTCCACTGGGCACTGGGGAGAGTAGATGATGACATGTTTTCATAGAGGTGCACCAGTGGTATCTGTAGCAAGCTGGTCTGATACCACTGATACTTACTTTACAATCACCACACATTCCCCTCAAATATATTCTTATTTTCACTTTGCTACTTTGTATAGAGCTCAACAGACACGTGACATTTCCTCACATCATTTTCCCCCGGAAGTAAGTTCCACCACATCCATTTTCTCCATAGACATTTAGATCAATCCAAATATAACGAGTTTTAAGGCTTGAACCAAGCCAACACGTGATCCAGAGAATCTTGAGTGACCATAAAACATCGGGTTTAAGCGAGAACAAAAAATAACAATGGGTGGTGGTTTCTCAAAGGAAATAGAATTGATGGATTTGTTCCTGTAATTGTCATAATAGGCCAATAGTAGGCGACATGAATGACTGTAAATTGAGTAGTACTTGAATGGGTGCTTGTGTCATCCCATCTCATTGACAAAGCACTCAGAGTCAGTAGTACTGGCTGTGAAACGTTGCTGTTGGTGCACCTCTAGTCAGTGGGTGAAAAGGAGACTGTACTGCTTTGAAGTCCTGCTTATCTTCTCAGACAGTTCATGTGTTGATGTGAGCCAGTATTCTAAAGGCTCAGCTAATGCGCTACTGTATGCTCTCGTTACTGCTATTCAACTGAAGCCATCTTAAAGCTGACTGACTTGTCTTCATTTTAAGATACAGCAGGGTTCCCACTGATCATGGCATTTCTGGAATATCATGGAGTTTTCAGAGGTATAGTCTCGGGCTGCACAATTAATCGCAATATGCCCACGTGCAATTATTGTTTGATGAATGTAAAATGTACCACAACACAGTATTAAATGAAGCATTGTGGTGCTACAGAGATGCCCCAGCCTACAAATCATATTCTCCAGACATAGGAGAACATGCTTGTTTGGTGCTCGCCGTCCCAAATAAACAATACAAACTAGGAGGGAAGCGCTCCCAGTTTATGAAAAGTCATGGACTTTCACAGAAAAGCCATAATGGGAACCCTGGTGTATCAGCACTGCTCGGTAGAGACTCGAGGGACCATAACTTAGGTCCAGTGTGAGGGCTAGCGTTAGCTTTGCTAGTTTGTAGCACTCACAATCTGCCCTTTCTTTCTTGTAATGACCACTGGGTCAGCACATCAAAGTGTTTCTGCCACCCAGTGGTCATTCATGAAAAGAAAAAGGGAGATTCTGAGTGCTAGAAGCAAGCAAAGAGAACGCTGGCCCTTGCACTGGATGTAACTTATGGCCAGAGGGTGTCTGCACACTAGTTTGTCTACTAGGTCACTGCATGTCCTCCAAGAATACTTTCCAACAGAACTCTTCTTCCATTGTAGCCCGTGAAGGACGACCCTCATTTCCACCACTTCCTACTCAGCCAGTCTGAGAAGGTAAGAGGGAACTGCTGCTCAGCATCTGCACGCTGTCCTCCTCTAGTCTTTAGCTGCTGTTTGGTTTTACAGAGAGGTTTCTGCACGCTGTCCTCCTCTAGTCTTTAGCTGGTGTTTGGTTTGAGTTAGTTTTGCTTTGAGCATGGTGTCATCATCTCACTTTCCCCTCCTACTCTTGTCTTCAGTTTGATCTTCTGGCTAATCTTAGACATGATGGTGTTTTTCTCTCTATGCGTCACGCTGGCTCTATTCATATCGCTCCATCCCTATTTTCATTATCCACTAATCTGTTGATTATTTTCTCAACTAATCGATTCGTCATTTGGTCTATAAAATGTCATAAAATGGTGAAAAATGTCGATCACTTTTTCCCCAAAGCCCAAGATGACCTCAAATGTCTTCTTTCATCCTGACTAAGAGCCCACAACCCAAAGAGAATCAGTTTACTGTCATATAAGACTAAAGACACCAACAAAGTTTCACTTTTAAGAAGCTGGAACAAGAGAAGTCTCCCCCCCCCTCCCCTAATTAATCTAAACTAATAATCGGGTATAAAGAAAAAGTTGGCAATGGCGATTAATTTTCGGTTATCGACTTAATCGATGATCGATGACACTAACCATTGCAGCTGTAACAGTTTTTGTTGTAGCACCTTGTCCTCTGTTAACTTGCTTTACCCCTTTCTTAGTCTCGCATACATCTTCTATTACTAGATGGGTCACCGCAGGCTCCGCCAATTCTAGCAAATGGTCGCTGCAACTCTCCCAAATGGTCACGTGGTCACCTGACCTCTCCTCTGAAGTGTTGTGAGAGACCTGTGCCTGGTGACGCGGGGTTAGTGCTGACCTAGCAAGCTAACTTGAAATGGCGATCGTGATAATTCCCAAACTCCACGTATAAACACAAAGCTGCCCGTTGTTAGCTCAATACAGTTGAAACTAAGATATTCCATTAAAAAAAATATTTTTTCTAGCCACAGATTTAGCTACTACATCAACAAACGTCAGCTTTAGCTTTAGCTAATCGCTCCCTGCTAACATGAGTTCCTGTTGCCAAATCTCACGAGAGTTTGTTGCTGAGATAGAGACAGGTCTTGAAACAAGTAAAATGTTCTCCTGATCTGTCTGTCTGAAAAATGCCATTTTAGTGTCAGAATATTCTGAAGATATGTGGCTTCGGAGAAGGGGCCGAATATTTACTTTAATGAATATGGGGGTGAAATAATCTGTCATAATCTGAGATCACGTTGACTTTTCCCATTGACTCCAATAGACTCAGACCTGCCGAAAACCTCCTAAGTGGGCGTGTCCGTGGAAAGCCAATGGCAAAACGCACGTGCCAAAATGACAGGAACTGAGTTGAAGTTGAAATCCCATCTTCTTTGCTCTCGCTTGCCAGACTTCCCCTCTGGGAGAGAAGTCTGGCTGCATGGAAACAGGCTGCAGGTATCAGCTCTGGTGCATGCTCCCTAGTCTGATACCTCACGAGTCCGACACCTCACGAGTCCGAAAAAAGAGGCATTGGACAGGGGATCATGTCTATGTTCCCCGGCTTCTATGTTCTCCGGGTTCTATATTCCCCGTTTTTCACTAACCCTAAACCTAACCTCCCCCAGACCCTAACCCAAAACCTAACCTCTCCCACCCCCACGCCTAAACCTAACCTCCCCCAGACCCTAACCCAAAACCTAACCTCTCCCACCCCCACGCCTAAACCTAACCTCCCCCAGACCCTAACCCAAAACCATGAGGTGTCGTTGGACTCGTGAGGTATCGGACTAGGGAGCAGTCCCCTCAGCTCTGTCATTGGTGGCGTCCATTTCAGTCGGCAGCGGAAGAAAACCCCCTTCCGCTCCCTGCAAGCTCTGCCATTGGCTCCGACCCGCTCTGACTGACCGGCTGCGGCCGTATATGGATTTCCTTTCCGCTCCCTCCGTGACGAATCTGTCGATCTGAAATGCCTCTGCTGCTGTGAAACAACATCAACAATGGTAGCTCGTTGCTACACGCTGTAGGGAGAGAGTCTGGCAAGCGAGACTAGGTTAAACCATACCGAGCATTTTCCCCCCTGCAAGTCCACAGTGGAGATCTACGCTGCCAGACTCTCTCCCGGAAGGCAGAGGCAGCTGCATTAGCCTTGGCAGTATTGCAGCTGCATTAGCCTTGGCAGTATTACTCACTGTCTTAATATAGGCTTTAGCCTGGCATGTGCATAACAATGTGTGCAAAATCACACACGCCTGCCACCACCAATCTCATCCCTAACAGTTGAACTGTAACAGATCTCATCCCTAACAGTTGAACTGTAACAGATCTCATCCCTAACAGTTGAACTGTAACAGTTGAACTGTAACAGCCTGTGGCTACTTCTCCATTTCCTTCCCTTGTCTCACTTCATCACTTCCTGTTCCATCAGGCTAACTAACATTACTTGTGACTTTCTGTAGACTGGATGAATTCAGAGTATGTTACAGCAGGGCCATATGAAATCACTTAGATTTGTTTCCAAAATCCATTTTATTTTATTTTCCCAATTTCTTTTGATGACTTGACTCTCTCAGACACCCTCTTTGACATGTTTCTGAAAGCGACAACCAAGTTGTGAGGTGACGTAAGAGTCCAACGCAAGACTTCTATTTTGGATTGGGGATCGGGGTGTTTTTGAGACTCGAAACACCTCAATCCAAAATGGAATTATTTCTCTAGGCTTATTTTACAATTATGAAATCATTAAATTTACGACAATAACTAGAGCTAAGTTTGATTCTGATAATTAATCAGACATATTGTACTTTGATCGAATTTCAGCCAAATTGTTGAAACCTGCAATATTCCGTTTTACAGTTGTTTCCATTTTTATTATCAAATTCCATATTGCCCTAATTATTGGCATGTGCAAAAATGAATGAATGAATGAAAAGTAAATTGTGGAAGCAAGAGTATTTGCGATATGAAAACAAAGATGGCAGCGACCACACTTGAAGCAGTGGGTGATGTCACGGTGACTCCGTCCATATTTCTCAACGGTTTATGGTTTCTACCTTTTCAGCCATAGGTGCAGTTATTGTAGAAATAGACTCAATAATAATAAATAATAACGGCAGAAGGCTTAAAATGGTGCTAAATATGAATAGAAACAAGGAATAAAAAGACCATAAATAAAAAGCAAGCTAAAAATAGAAAATAAGATTAAGTTGAAAGCAAGGGAGTAAAAGTGAGATTTACGGTGCCTCTTAAAACGCTCAACAGAAGGTGCTTCTCTAATATGTGCGGGCAGCCTGTTCCAGGCAGTAGATGCAGCCTGCTCCAGGCAGTAGATGCAGCCTGTTCCAGGCAGTAGATGCAGCCTGTTCCAGGCAGTAGATGCAGCCTGTTCCAGGCAGTAGATGCAGCCTGCTCCAGGCAGTAGATGCAGCCTGTTCCAGGCAGTAGATGCAGCCTGTTCCAGGCAGTAGATGCAGCCTGCTCCAGGCAGTAGATGCAGCCTGTTCCAGGCAGTAGATGCAGCCTGCTCCAGGCAGTAGATGCAGCCTGTTCCAGGCAGTAGATGCAGCCTGTTCCAGGCAGTAGATGCAGCCTGTTCCAGGCAGTAGATGCAGCCTGCTCCAGGCAGTAGATGCAGCCTGTTCCAGGCAGTAGATGCAGCCTGCTCCAGGCAGTAGATGCAGCCTGTTCCAGGCAGTAGATGCAGCCTGTTCCAGGCAGTAGATGCAGCCTGCTCCAGGCAGTAGATGCAGCCTGTTCCAGGCAGTAGATGCAGCCTGTTCCAGGCAGTAGATGCAGCCTGTTCCAGGCAGTAGATGCAGCCTGCTCCAGGCAGTAGATGCAGCCTGTTCCAGGCAGTAGATGCAGCCTGCTCCAGGCAGTAGATGCAGCCTGTTCCAGGCAGTAGATGCAGCCTGCTCCAGGCAGTAGATGCAGCCTGTTCCAGCCAATAGATGCAGCCTGTTCCAGGCACTCACTTTTAGAATGTGAAGAAGACCGGCAGCAGAAGACCTGAGGGAGCGACTTGGATTAGACTCAGACAGGCAGTCACAAAGACAGGAGGGAGCTAAACCATGTAATGCTTTAAAAACAAGCAAAATCATTTTTAAATCAATCCTCAACAACAAATAAACAAGAACAAGAGTATGCACCAGGCGAGTTTCTCAGTGGAAAAGACGTTTTCATTCTTCTTCCGAGTCTATTTGGCAACGCTGATTGGCTGAAGCAGTTGTCTGTCAGCGCAAGTACAACCGCCCACTGAAAACACTGTGGACGGATTGGAGCCCAGACTGATACTAATGTGAGGTCATGTGATCAGGATGTTTTTAAAACCAGGCTACATGAATGTGGGCGTGGCATTATGCTCTGATCTGTACTGTGTGTGTGTGTGTGTGTGTGTCATCTCTTCTTTTATCTACTAACCCTTCTCTGCCCACAGCCCACAGCCTCATCAATGGAACCCATTAGCAAGCGGCTGAAGATCGTTGAAGAGGTATAGTAACTAGTCCATCATGTCCCCCACAAATGATGCACTCACCCTATGGGCCAATCAATAGCACGTTATTCAAATGTGTCAAAGGTTCAAATCTGTTCTCGAGGAATGCATAAGGCTGTTAGGAATCCCAAAGCTATGGCTTGAACAGCAGTGAGCAGGGCTCCATCCAGAGACAGCTTGACCCACCATTGTTGGACATCTTTCCCTTTGCTATCCTGTGTTATAAAGCAGTTCTTCTCAAACTTCTACAAATTCCTGTACCCCTCAAACATTCCACCTCCTGCTGCGTACCTCCTCTACCTCCGCAGACGGCCAACGTTATCGAACAACAACAACATGGCAGTGAAACAACTTATCAAGCTAACGTTAGCTAATTACCTTATCAAGCTAATGTTAGCTAATTAACTTATCAAGCTAACGTTGGCTAATTAAATAACGTTGCCTGATGTTGTCTAAGTTGACGCCTCACTTGGAGTTTTGTCATCATCATTGTCTATGACTTCAGCTACTGCAGCCCAAGTGCTAGCTGTAGGCGTCTTGCTGCTGGTGGTGCTAACAACGTTAGCTGCGGTGGCTCCGCTTGCTGCGTTCATTTATCGAAAACTGTACAGTCTTCAGCATTTAAAAATATCTTGTGCTTGAGAACCAGGTGCTTCCTCAAGTTTGAGGTGTTTGCCTGGCCAGCTTTGCATGTCGCATCGCGAGCGTTGTCTTCTCTTGGAAAAGTATAGCCATCGCTTTCGGTTCGCCGCCATGTTTGTTGTTTGTTTCAGGCAGGGTGATGTACTGACGTAACTTGCTCTCGCGTGTTGCCTTCAGGTTGATTTGATGTGAACTGGTACTCTGTACTACCGACTTCATTCGGTCAGTACCTGTAAAAGTACAGAGTTTGGTACTTATCTCTAGTCATGGTAGGTTGCAACCATCATAAACTATAAACTGCCCTATTCACAACTGAACAGAGCCATTGCTCCATACCCCCACCCACCACCATCTGTTTTAACCTTTTGCTGTCATTGTGGGGTACAACAAATGTTCCTCTGTCATTCTCCTTTTGAGCCAGATTCTTTGTTTCTTCACTGCACAACGTGTATAGACTAGCCACAGTCGACCTGTATAGACTAGCCACAGTCGACCTGTATACAGGTCGACCTGTATAGACTAGCCAGTCGACCTGTATAGACTAGCCACAGTCGACCTGTATAGACTAGCCACAGTCGACCTGTATAGACTAGCCACAGTCGACCTGTATAGACTAGCCACAGTCGACCTGTATAGACTAGCCACAGTTGAAGAGGTTTTGTAGCATCTTGTATTCCTCTACATTTTGCATTTTAGTTGCCATGTTTTCACTTTTCATGTGGTCTTATTTTTGCTCACGTTTAGCTTAAATGTTGGTCATGTTTTTGTTGTTGAATAGCTACATAATGTAGCCTTGTGCTTTATGTTTTTGTTGTTGAATAGCTACATAATGTAGCCTTGTGCTTTATGTTTTTGTTGTTGAATAGCTACATAATGTAGCCTTGTGCTTTATGTTTTTGTTGTTGAATAGCTACATCATGTAGCTTGTGCTTTATGTTTTTGTTGTTGAATAGCTACATCATGTAGCTTGTGCTTTATGTTTTTGTTGTTGAATAGCTACATCATGTAGCTTGTGCTTTATGTTTTTGTTGTTGAATAGCTACATTATGTAGCCTTGTGCTTTATGTTTTTGTTGTTGAATAGCTACATCATGTAGCTTGTGCTTTATGTTTTTGTTGTTGAATAGCTACATTATGTAGCCTTGTGCTTTATGTTTTTGTTGTTGAATAGCTACATTATGTAGCCTTGTGCTTTATGTTTTTGTTGTTGAATAGCTACATTATGTAGCCTTGTGCTTTATGTTTTTGTTGTTGAATAGCTACATAATGTAGCTTGTGCTTTATGTTTTTTAGGGATGCACGATATATCGGCAATCATATCGGTATCGGCCAGTATCGGCCGATTTTTTAACATATCGGTCATATCGGTATCGGTCAGATGTTGCAATGTTAATATCGGTTATCATTATCAGCCAAATTCTTCACATTGATATGAAATAATGCAGTAAATCTATGATTTATGGGCTTTTCCAAAGGCTTTGCAAATAAAGAAATGCATAACTTTTTCAAATTCAGTGTTAACATGTGTTTTTCAGTATGTACAAAATGTGATGATCATAAAAATGTGGTTTTATACAGATCATATCGACATCGGTAAATATCGGTTATCGGACATAACAGCAATGTTAATATCGGTTATCGGCATCGGCCAAAATTTTCATATCGGTGCATCCCTAATGTTTTTGTTGTTGAATAGCTACATCATGTAGCTTGTGCTTTATGTTTTTGTTGTTGAATAGCTACATCATGTAGCTTGTGCTTTCAGTGCATGAAGCTGACAGTGGTGTTGCTTGTGTGCAGGACACACGGTCAACATCTATCCAAGCAGCAGACAGCACAGCCATCAACGGCAGCATCACACCCACAGATAAAAGGTATTACACAACCTTAAACCACTACAAAGTTCTACAAAAATAAAGGAAAATAAGTTACTAACAGTCAGAGATGGGGACTTGGGACTTGGACTTGAGACTTGAGACTTGGAATTGAGACTTGGACTTGAGTTGCACTTAAGCCTTTGTTCACACCAGGCGCTATTCAGAAGCAGAGCTGAAGCTGTGCTGAACAGAAGCTGAGTGTCACGCTAAACCAGTCACACAAGAAGGACTCTTTTCCTTAGCACCTCGCTCAGTGCTGCCTTACCCTGCCCACAACTTGTATTGACTTCATGCTGCCTTACCCTGCCCACAACTTGTATTGACTTCATGCTGCCTTACCCTGCCCACAACTTGCATTGACTTCATGCTGCCTTACCCTGCCCACAACTTGCATTGACTTCATGCTGCCTTACCCTGCCCACAACTTGTATTGACTTCATGCCTCGCTCAGTGCTGCCTTACCCTGCCCACAACTTGTATTGACTTCATGCTGCCTTACCCTGCCCACAACTTGTATTGACTTCATGCCTGGCAGCTTCATGCTTGGAAAATAGAACAGAAGCCTGGGCGATTGCTTCAGCACAGCTGGTGTGAACGCTCTCGCCTGTTAACAAGGATGCTGAAATGAAACTGCGTGGCTTCAGCATGGCTTGAGTGTTGCTTCAGCGTATGGTGTGAACGAGGGCTAAGTCACACACAGTGACTTGAGACTTGTCCTCAAAGACTTGACTTGGACTTGAAATCTGAGACTTGTGAACAATATTTATTCCTGTGTATTAAAGGTCCCAATTCGTGCAGCTGTAACCTCTTAAAACGTGTGTCTCTGGTCCATAAAACATGATTCTGGATTAATTTGTCGAAAATATAGCAACCCCGTTTGTTGTGACGGAGTTGTCCCTTCCTCATCTCGTTGCGTCCCAAGAATGGTCTTTTTCTATAATATATTCAGAACTAACAGTTCCCATTGGCCGCTGAGGGAGAGCCCCAGCGCCCCAGCTCCCAGCGGCCAATCAGATTAACGTCTGTGGACCAGCATGCTAGGTTGTGTTCACAACTAACGTTAGCAATGAGCTATCGCTAACTTAACGGTTGCTACGCTAAAGAGGACATCTCAAAATGCCTAGACTTACCGAATGCACCTCCGCAGTTGCTGGATCACGTACAGTTGGCGTCGCTCCAGCTAGAAGTGTTAATTTTGTGGCTATAGACAAAATGGTGCAGGTAGCTTGTGTGAGAGAGACGCGCGCAGTATGCTTGAGGACCATCGTGACGTCCCGATACCCGTCTGGGGAACAGAGCGTTAGGGGGCGTGGCTTGAAGGAGACTGCAGGGGGAAGCTGGATAGGGACAAATCCAACTCTGGCAGTTCTGAGGTTGTGACCACTCATTACAGGGAGGGCTGACAGCAGTATATATGCATTTACAAGTAAAAACAGCTTTTGCACGGAATGGGACCTTTAACATAAAGGAAAGGTCTACTAATAATCATGTCAACTGATGAAAACTGTATTCTAATAGATAAGGAGTGAGAATAATACAGTACATGCTTTGAATTCCTTAGTTTTAGCTATGCAGTGTTCTAAGCAGAACAGATGGCATGCAGCAGGTGAACGCTCATCCATAAGAGACTTGACTTGCACTTGTGACCAAAGACTTCAGACTTGACTTGGAAAAGACTTGACTTGGACTATAGCTAAAAGATGCATCTGAAGAAGACTGCAGGAAGTCAGCAGTTGAAACATGTCAGGTATGACAAACAAAACCTACTAAGTCTTATTATACAGATAATTCTAGCTAAGTGCACGCTCATACCATATGCCAATCCCACGTTGAAGCCACGCAGTTTCATGTCGGCGTCCTTGTTAACAGGCGAGTCCGTTTACACCAGCCGCACGCCACGCTAAAGCCACGCTGAACCCATATTTTCAGCTTCTGTGCAGCCGATGTGCCAGGCATGAAGTCAATGCAAGTTGTGGGGGGGGAGGATGGGCCAGAGGAGCAGCTCCGAGCCAGGCGCTGAGGAAAAGAGTGTTTCTGTTGTGACCGGTTTAGCGTGAGCTCAGCTTCAGCTTGGCTTGAGCTTTGCTTCGGCATACGGTGTGAACAAGGCATTAAAGACTGG
Organism: Poromitra crassiceps; assembly: GCF_964638095.1. Classification (NCBI taxonomy): domain Eukaryota; kingdom Metazoa; phylum Chordata; class Actinopteri; order Beryciformes; family Melamphaidae; genus Poromitra; species Poromitra crassiceps. Next base: position 4,628,139 of record NC_139644.1, on the reverse strand, counting down.
AGACTGGACTTGGATGCAAAAATGACTTGTGAGCATCTATGCTTACAGTAAATGGAAAAGAGTAGCTTCACTAAATGTCAGCATCTCCTGTTCTTAATTGTAGTATTTTAATTTATTTTTTAATGTCTAATTTGCTTGGAATCCATTTATAACCCACAAAGAAAATGTCTACTTCTAAACTGTGTGCTGATTTAAGTGGTCCCTCCATTTTTCCTAATTTGTAGTTTGAACCTCACAAACAAGTTAATAATTCATCATCTTCAGGCTCTTGGGCCCTGTGTGGCCAACAGGTGCTACTGCTGTGTGCTATTGGCCTCCACGTGACCTCTATCTATGTGCTATCAGTCACTAGTGAGTCGCTAGTGACTGATAGCACATAGATAGAGGTCACGTGGAGGCTGGCTTTACCCAGGCTAGTGTGCTATCAAATGTGGCATGGGAAATGGACCTGTATATAATTTGTGTGTGTGTGTGTGTGTGTGTGTGTGTGTGTGTGTGTGTGTGTGTGTGTGTCTCCTCCTCAGAATAGGGTTCTTGGGTCTGGGGCTGATGGGCAGCGGTATAGTCTCCAACCTGTTGAAGATGGGTCATGTGGTCACGGTGTGGAACCGCACAGCAGAAAAGGTACCGTACGTCAAGTCAACACACAGTCACACTACGTTACACTGCAAGATTCCAGTATTGAGCAGATTAAGACAATACTCCATATTATGCCATGTTGTGAACAGCATTGTCTGATGACCTTAACCCGAATGAAGTAGAACGTGGAGTATTCCCATCTTAGTCGCATCATTGAAGTGCATTGTAGACATGTATACAAATAGTTGACATTGTAATCTAGCAAGACGATGTCATCGCTACAAAGATGTGTGGCTCAGAAATAAAGGCAACTCTGCACAGTCACACTTGGATGTCATGCCCTTGTTGGTGGTTGTTTCCCAGTGTGACCTGTTCATCCAGGAGGGCGCCAGGTTGGGCCGGACTCCCGCAGAGGTGGTCTCCATGTGCGACATCACCTTCTCCTGTGTCTCTGACCCAAAGGCAGCCCGCGACGTGAGTACTGACCCGGCCCTGTGACTTCCTTCAGACGCCTGTGGAGGAATGAATGAATGTGTTTATTGTCTGTTAGGAAATTAGTTCTGTACATCATCATCATCATCATCAAACAGCAAGACAAGGAACATAAAGATCACCATCACACCAGAAGACCCAAAATGTGAACAAGACATATGATTAATTTGGAAATTAAACTGTGTGTGTGTGTGTGTGTGTGTGTGTGTGTGTGTGTGTGTGTGTGTGTGGGGTGATCAGTGCATGTCATCGTGTGTTGTGTGACAATAAAGCGTCAAGTGTGCTTGGTTTAGTTTTGTTCACCGTCGATCTCTCTGCTTCTTGCTGTCAAGTTGGTGTTGGGCCCCAGTGGAGTGCTGCAGGGCATCAGGCCAGGGAAATGCTATGTAGAGATGTCCACCGTGGACCCGGAGACCATCACCGAGCTCTCACAGGTAGACACACTCACAGACCATCACAGAGCTCTCACAGGTAGACACACTCACAGACCATCACAGAGCTCTCACAGGTAGACTCACTACCATAGAGACCATCACAGAGCTCTCACAGGTAGACACACTACCATAGAGACCATCACAGAGCTCTCACAGGTAGACTCACTCACAGACCATCACAGAGCTCTCACAGGTAGACTCACTACCATAGAGACCATCACAGAGCTCTCACATGTAGACTCACTCACAGACCATCACAGAGCTCTCACAGGTAGACTCACTCACAGACCATCACAGAGCTCTCACAGGTAGACTCACTCACAGACCATCACAGAGCTCTCACAGGTAGACTCACTCACAGACCATCACAGAGCTCTCACAGGTAGACACACTCACAGACCATCACAGAGCTCTCACAGGTAGACACACTCACAGACCAGTCTGCTCGCTACCCAGGCACTTATGTATGTACTTAACCTAACTAACTATCCGGTGTGCACAACATTGTCAGACTAAACTCCGGCTGACACCCCAAAAACCTACAATCCACTACAGAAAAATGTATATTGTTTGTTTATTAACTGGCCCCTGGCCTTCTATCATTTCACAAAAGTGGACCCGGGCAAAGCAAGTTGAGTATCCCTGCAGTACATGCTTTGAATTCCTTAGTTTTAGCTCTGCAGTGTTCTAAGCAGACTGGATGGCATCCAGCAGATGACCGCTCATCCATAAGAGACTTGACTTGGACTTGCCCCTCAAAGACTTGAGACTTGACTTGGACTTGCCCCTCAAAGACATGAGACTTGACTTGGACTTGCAAAAAAATGACTTGTGAGCATCTCTGCCTTTAGGTCACAGGCACCTTTTTTCCACCTCAAAATAGGAGTATTTCTGGGTGGTTTTATGTCTGCTCTGGTATCTGTCACCTTGTTCACTCTCCATGACTTTGCATCGATGTTCCCTATAGACGGTTTGAACTTGACAACATTGACAAACATTCTAAATTGCCCGTAGCTTACTTGCTGTTGCAATGTTTGCTAATACAATAGCTGACAGGGAGTAAGTTAGGTTTCAAACTGTTCCCTAGCAACACAATTGCGTGAAAACTCTATGTACTAATGAGACATCTAATTCCACACGAGTATGTATTATATTACATTGCATTTCAATGGAGAGTTGTATGGTTCCATGGTGTTTCATACTCTTTCCCACTGAAAATGCTCTGGTCCTATAATGTGTGGTTGCCTTCTCCTGCCATCACGTGGTGTCCTGTGCCCAGGTGATCACATCGCGGGGCGGCCGCTTCCTGGAGGCTCCGGTGGCGGGCAGCCAGCAGCTGTCCAACGACGGCATGCTGGTGATCGTGGCAGCCGGGGACCGCACGGTCTACCAGGACTGCAGCAGCTGCTTCCAGGCCATGGGCAAGACCTCCTTCTTCCTGGGTAAGCTGCACTCACATGGTGCTGCCTTCGTGGCCCAGGGAAAAGACGGGAGATACCAGCTTCCTGCGAGAAAATACACCTCACCTCAGCTTTCACACGGAAATACTGCTAAAGAATACAGTTTAGGTTTTTAGTTTTTTAGGCGGTGCAGCCGCTTCTATAATAGGGTACCCGCGGGGTCTTAAAAGTACAACAACAACAAAACATTTAATTACATTTTCTCAAAATAAGGCCTTAAAAGTATTGAATTTCATTCACAAAGTCTTGCATTTTGTTTACAAAAGTTTTACATTTGTTCATCTACCTTCGTGAGGACAAGAGGATTTTTTTTTGTATTTTTTCCGTTTGGAAAATGTCTGCTGAGCCGACTGTCTCACTGGCAAAGGATTCACGTCTTCTGAACATGTGTTCAGTCGGGAGAAGTGTTGCCAGATCGGATGGTCTTCCGCCAATTGAGCTGTTTTGGGTTGCATTGTGCGGGCAGTTTCTGAGCAGCCTTTCAGCTGGAAACCATCAGCTGTATCTGGCAACACGACTCGGCGTGTGGCTTGTTGTTGATTCCTCGCCTGCACCATTCATCTATTTTCAAGGAAAGCAGGTAACGCTAGTCTTCTCAAACTAGCCTTTTGATAAGGCCCCGTCGCTAACGTTAACTTTGAGTTATGTTTTGACAGTCGGACTTACCTGGAGAGTTCTCGAGGGGGGCTGGCTGCAGACCACCTCCGCTGCCAGGCCAGCAACATGCGCTCAGGTCTCTGCTTTGTCAGTAGTCTGAAGTTCTCTGTAGTGTCTTGTCGCCGAAGTGCATTTTCTTTTCAAAATAAAAGCTCCGCCAGGCTGGGGAAGAGAAAAAAGAAGTCGGGGGGGAAACGGTAGCAAAATGTAGGCTATTTCAAAATGTAGGCTATTTCAAAATGTAGGCTATTTCAAAATGTAGGCTATTTCATGACAGTCTTATAATTTGGGATAGATGTAATATATTAGAACAATAGAAGTTGAAGAAAAAGAGGGGGGGGGCTCTTAATGTGACAATATGCATCTTTTTAATTGTACACGCACACCCCCTCACAAAGTTATTGTTTGTTAAATATAAATGTGAGTATGATGATAAAATGTTTTATTAAATTCAAGTCTTGGTAAATAATTATTTTCGAGGGCTTAAAATCCATACCGTTTATCCATTATATCCTTCATGCTTTTGTCAGTATGGCAGTGAAGTTCAAATTCAATTTCATTCTCGGTGGTATTAAAAAGGTCTTAAGAATTCTTACATTTAACTTGGAGAACCCTGGGGGTACCCTGTCCCACAGTACCCTGTCCCACAGTACCCTGTCCCATAGTACCCTGTCCCACAGTACCCTGTCCCAGTGCCACAGTACCCTGTCCCATAGTACCCTGTCCCACACTTTATGATCGTCAACCATGTTTTGTAGCTTGTCCTGTCCCTGTCGCTTGGGAGTTGGGAATAACAAATCCATGTGATAGACGGAGCCAACTTCACTTTCACTAGGACTTCCGGTCAGATTTCCCCCGAAATAAAAGCCATTCTACATAAGTCAACGCACACAGAAGGCATTAAAAACTTTTATTTTGAAATCTGAACGGAGCTATCTAGTGTACTGATTATCTTTGCTCCACTTAACTTTGAAGAATCGACGCACGTTATGCAAGTCGACACATTTATGTAGTCAAAGACGTCGGGACAGCCCTAGTTCTAAGAGGGTTCACTGTGTGTGTGTGTGTGTGTGTGTGTGTGTGTGTCCAGGCGAGGCGGGGAACGCAGCGAGGATGATGCTGATCCTCAACATGGTGCAGGGCAGCTTCATGGCGACCATCGCCGAGGGGCTGACCCTGGCCCAGGCCACCGGCCAATCACAGCAGACCTTCCTGGACATCCTGTGCCAGGGCCAGATGGCCAGCACCTTCCTGGACCAGAAGTGCCAGAGTGAGTCTGTCTGTCTGTTGTGGTTTCTGAAGTGCCAGAGTGAGTCTGTCTGTCTGTTGTGGTTTCTGAAGTGCCAGAGTGAGTCTGTCTGTCTGTTGTGGTTTCTGAAGTGCCAGAGTGAGTCTGTCTGTCTGTTGTGGTTTCTGAAGTGCCAGAGTGAGTCTGTCTGTCTGTTGTGGTTTCTGAAGTGCCAGAGTGAGTGAGCACAGGCAGGGGAAGTTGTTCTGTCTGTTTCAGTCCCTTTTAACACTTATTTCTAATTGATGCAACTGCTTTACTCTTATTGTCATTGACTCTTCATTATCTTTACATTCATTCATTTGCAACAAACACAGTGCAGTTAAGAAGCATTCACACATTCAAGCCTCTGTGAGCTTCTGTAAAGCTGCTAGTTCTCATCATAAAGAACGTGTCAGTGTTGTAACAGTAATGAACCTTGATGCTGTGTGTCGGCTCCTTGAAATTGAGGGAATTGGGCCTTGAAATTCCGTGAAAAGTCCTTGAAGTGATGTTGAAGAAGGTGTGGGAACCCTGAAAAGAATTTGAGTCAAATTAGATTTTCCCACCAGCACCCACCCATGCCTAATGAGTCTTTCTGACGCTTTGATGGTATTGGGGCAAATACCTGTTCATGTAGTAGTGATGCGCGGGCTAACCAGAACCCGCCAGGTCCCGCGGGCTGGCCCAACCCGCAGCCGCTCTGAGTTGGCAAATTAGGGAAATATGGCGGGTGCTCAGAACATGACAAAGCAACATCATTAAATAATTTAGAGTTAGAGCAGTGAAACACACAGACTAACCCTTTATTAAAGACGTGAACTCTCTCTCACACACGTACACACAGTCAGACAGACAGTCTGAAGCAGTCTCTCTACTATAGCCTACATGGGGGAGTAAAGGAACACTTGAAATGAGGGAGCCTATGTGTCGTCAAAACAAACATTTTGGAAGGATTATTCGCTGTAATTATTTGAATGATCCATCAAACGAATGCCACTGCAGGTTTTCTGTGTGGATTCGACTGTGATCTATTTGTCAAATTTACTGCAATTTGACCGATTGAGAGCGCATGAGGTCATTAAAAGAAATGGGAAAGAATAAGAAGTGTTTCTGTAGCCTGCCTCTACCTGCTACCTCCATTTGAAGACCTTGGATTAATTGAAGAAAGACCGATAATAGCTGAGTTTATAACGCCGACGAAGCAGAAAGAACTCCCAACGACATGAAAGCAGCTGCGCAACGCATCCAGAGCAGTAAAACCTTTGTCGCGCACGCATGTGTGTGTCTGTGTGTGTGTGAGAGATAGAGAGAGAGAGAGAGAGAGAGAGAGAGAGAGAGAGAGAGAGAGAGACAGAGTTTGGACACCTTGATGACCTGCGGCGCTCATCCTGAGTCTGGAGACATATTACATGAAATTGGCCGTTTGCGGGCTGCTGGGTTCGGTATTTTCAGATATTTTAACGGGCCGGGCGGTGCGGACTGGTTCCAATGACGGGTTGGGTGAGAACCTGACCCGCGCATCACTATCATGTAGACATTAAATGCTCCGTTATTAGCTATTGGGGAAAAGGTTCTCATGGACAGTATCCTGCTTACATCAAGGTAAAAGTCAAACAAAATGTCATGCGTGTTGTTTATAATAAACATTTCCCTGGCCTCTTCCAGATATCTTACAGGGCAACTTCAAGCCAGACTACTATTTGAAACATATTCAGAAGGACCTGAGGCTCGCCATCTGCATGGGCGACATGGCCAACCATCCAACCCCGATGGCTGCAGCTGCCAATGAGGTACCATCTGTCTGCTTATTCTGCCTCTGCCGGCGATAGCTCTGGCCGGAGGTTTCTTTCTTTCTTAAAAGTGATGGTACTGTATTATATTTTCAGGTTGTCCGTCTGATGCTCCTTAACACAATATCTCAGGAATGCCTTGAGAAAATGTCTTCAAATATGGCTGAAACGTCCACTTGGACTCGAGGATGATCTGATTAGATTTTGGTGGCCCTATTAACGCACGTGAGATTGCTAGTAGTAGTAAAACGCTGCCCTATTATAAGATTGTAATGCTTGAGTGACATCACTGGTGACATTATCACTGATGATATTACTATTGCTTGAGTGACACCAGTGATGAAATCTCAGAATTCTGATTTTAAAGGGATAGTTCAGATAATGTTGATGTGGGGTTGTATGTGGTACTTGCCGACACCCCCAGATTGGAAAAATGGAGGCCGGCCTTGTCAGGCAAGTAGAGCTGTCTGCTGAGTGTGAGCAAAACCCTCACCTGGCGTAATCCAAGTCTCCACAAGCCCTGAGTTGCCAAATTGACTTGAAAACACATAATTTACGCCCTGTTTTTCTACTGCATGTAGTACACTGACTGTATGCAATGTTCAGTATACATGCTACAGCATGCGCTGGGACGCGTCATCAGTGATGTTGACTGGGTTCGTGGGGTGTTTCGGGTCTGACAACATCATACACCCTCGCACAGTAGACCCAGCCGAGGCCGATTATGACCCCGACCCGCGTCCCAGAAGCAGCCGCTCACGGATCAGCCTTCCTACTCTGTCTGCAATGTTGCCCACGGAAGGGTTGATCAAGCCCAATCCGCTGCAATAGAGTTAGTGCTACACCGCAGTATTGAGAGACCTTCGGTGCATGGAGGTCTAAGGCCCTGTGGGGTGATTCCAGGCCGGGCACCTCCTTCGTCTCACCAGAACCTCCCGCGGAAAAAGGTAATCCTACCATGCGTACCATGGGCAGGGAGGATGCCTCAAGGAGGCCTGTGCACTGCACGTCATTCGCCTGTGCCGAGCACCTCGCTCTAGCCTGAAGGACCCCAGGCCGCGCCGATGTTTACGCAGATTTTCAGGAGGCTAATCCGTAGCGTTTGTGGATTTCTCCCTCACGAGAGAGCCAGGCTGGGGTGCTAAAACCCATCCCGTACCGGATGCCGTCTCTCCGACCGTCAACTGTCTCTCCAGCTTGCAACAGCTCTATATAAAAAAAAATCTGAACTATCCCTTTAATCTCAGAATTCAGACTTTAAACTCAGAATTCTGACATTCTCTTCTGGGATTAAACTCAGAATTCTGGCTTTTCTCCAAATGTTGACTTAAACTCAGAACTCAAATCATCTTTTTCACATGTGGCCCTAAACCTCTTCCATAGTTTTACATTTTGTGTGGTGTTATTCTTTCCCCCTCTGTCTCTTAGTTAAAATTGGCTAAGTTTTCACATATTTTTTTCAATTGATGATTGATCTAAGAGTAGTGAACAACCCCCTATGGGGTGACATGACAATCAGACACATATACCTGTACTGTATCTGTGAATATATGATTGTACTTGAGAAAAAAGAAAAACAAAGGTGTCTGTGTGTGTCAGTGACAGAAGTGACATCATCAGTGAGGTGGGTAAAGTCAGAGTCGTGTAGATAGAAGAGTCCCGACATCTCCATTCACTCCAATGGACCAGTTTTTTACTCTCAAGAGTTCCAGGAAGTAAGGTCCTGGATTAAGCAGCACTGTCGAGTTGCAGCAAAATAGACAGTTTGTGTTGTACTCTGAAAGGGTTTTTTCCCCCTTGAATCAACTTGTACATTATCAGCTTTATTTTAGCATGCAAAAGTAGCGCGAGACCCATTCCTGGCTGTTCATTGGCTAATGAGTCTCGCATTTTGGTCCTCCACTGACGCCACTCTCTCTAGAGCAGTGGTTCTCAAATGGGGGTCCGGGGACCCCCAGGGGTCCGTGGCACTTTGCCAGGGGGTCCGCGAAAAGTTTTCAGGAAAATAAAAATAAAAAACTTTTTTTTTGCAAAAGCTTCATACAATAGTTCAATGAGAAAATGTGCTTTAAATCTAAAATGGTTCATGGATTACATTCTAATCTAACAAACCTATCAATTTAACACATTCACTGCCAGCCGTTTTTTTTTTACTGTAGGTAGCTTCTGCCAGAGGGTTTTTTTGAGGATTCTGGCTCATTTTACAAGAGCCGAGGATTATTTTCTGCTTGGACTTTGTGAACACAAATTTCACAAAAGTACTAATAGAATGTGTGCTTTCTCTGTCTAAAAGAGTTAGTTTGTAGAGTTAGTAGTTATGTAGATATTAGCCGTTGAGTACAGCATGGTTTCAGCGTCTGAGACTGAAAGCGCAGTTTTGTGAAATTCAATCAAACAGGCAGAACAGTCACTTTAACCATTTATTTTTGGCATCAGTGAGAGATCAGACATCTAAACAATATAGTTCTGAACGCCCTCTCCTTCAAACTCCTCCCTCCGTGGGCGTGTCTGGTGGCTTTCAGCAGCATTTGTCACAAGCGAGTTTTCTACTGCCTGTCTGAGCAGTGAGCAGCCTCCCTCCCTGGCGGGTGTGGATGGGGCTCACTCGTTTCTTGGGTTTGAGAGCTTTGATGAAGCTTTGTGCGATTCTAGGCTTTATGCTGCGTGTTTCAAAGTGTGTTTTCCACCCAGTCTATTTTTGGAACCCCCCACCGTTGTGCGCCCGTGTGCACCAGCGTGAAAGCGCTTTCGCCTACAGTATGAGAATGAGGCTCGTTCGTTTCTGGGTTTTCGGTTGAGAAACCCCAAGAAACAGGGTTTCTTTTGCGATTGTGGTCTTATTTATGCTGCGTGTTTCAAAGTGTGTTGCACCCATAATCTATTATGCAAATTTGCAATCCCTCACCGCCAGCAATCAGCGCGAAAACGAAAGCGTTTTCGCCAATCCATTTTCATGAGAATGGCTTCCTCACACTGCTTTTTGCTTGCCTTCCTCTAGTCTGGGAGAGCACTGTCGCCACTTAGTGGGAAAGCGTTTTCGCCAATCCATTTTACAGTAGGAGAATAGTTTCATCGCGCGTTCCCCTGCAGTTTTGGCTCGACTTTTTCTAGAATGGAGAGCACTGTCGCCACTTAGTGGGTCGGTGGAATGGGTTGTACACGTTCGGTGGCTCCAATATTTTTATAGGAGACGTGGGGGGCGTTGATCCACGTCCCACCGTCAATTTTTTTTTTTTTTTTTTGACGACGACTCAACTCGTCATTGGCAGTCAACCGTTGGATTTTTTTTGACGACTCAACTCGTCATTGGCAGTCAACCGTTGGATTTTTTTTGACGACTCAACTCGTCATTGGCAGTGAACGTGTTAAAAGTCAAGCACGTTACCGTGGAAACAATTAAGCTTAGCCCAAAATCACAAATCAGAATGAAGGGGTCCCCGGCATATTTTCTATCTTGTAAGGGGTCCTTGGCTGAAAAACATTTGAGAACCTCTGCTCTAGAGGACACTAGGTAAAGTCACGTTTTTTGTGACGGAAGTGACATCACTTCCTGGGTGGAAGTTGGTGATGTCACTCAGGCAGTTGTGATGTCATTAGTGATGTCACTCGAGCAACTGTGATGATGTATGAGCTGATGGCACACAGTTGCACGGGGACACAGTTGCTCAACTGATGTCACTCGAGCAACTAAATGCGCAGTTGAGCATTTGTGCGCTGCTCATGCAATAGAGCAGGTGAGTCCGGGCAGCACGTGAGTTGCGAGCCAGCGTATTCGACCGGGCGAGCATGCGTAGCGTGCAAGCTGCTTCTGTGAGCCCATGGAGCGGGCAACTTCCATAACTGCAGCCATGGCGCATCATCTCCGGAGTCCCCACCCTAGGAATCAAGCTTTGTAGTTTTTTTAATTTCAGGCGACCCGATTGCAATTCCCCACTTGGGGTCGCAACCACTGTCGTAGAGATTCAGGGTTGGAGGGGTGGATAGGCGGATGTGGATGGTGGGAGGGGCATGGTGAGGGGGTCGTGTTGGCAGAGGCATGTCTAGTTTTATTCCTGTAGTTCAGGCATGTCCAAAGTCCGGCCCGGGGGCCAAATGCAGCCCGCCGACCAACTTTAAATGGCCCTCAGCTTGTCTTTCAAAATATAACATACTAGAAATCTCGAGCGAGCTCGATTCCTAGACTCTGGAGATGTTGTGCCATGGCTGCAATTATGGAAATCTTAGACGCAGCTTGCACGCTACGTGTGCTCGCCCGGTTGCATACGCCCCCTGCTGTATTTGCTTATTCATTTTATGCCATTTCCGCTATTCTAAACTTTGCTGTTGTTCACTGCAGTTGTAACCCCAGTATGTCTTTACTCAGTATGTCTTTACTCAGTATGTCTTTACTCAGTATGTCTTTACTCAGTATGTCTTTACTCTTGTATCAGTATGTCTTTACTCAGTATGTCTTTACTCAGTATGTCTTTACTCTTGTATCAGTATGTCTTTACTCAGTATGTCTTTACTCAGTATGTCTTTACTCTTGTATCAGTATGTCTTTACTCAGTATGTCTTTACTCAGTATGTCTTTACTCAGTATGTCTTTACTCAGTATGTCTTTACTCTTGTATCAGTATGTCTTTACTCTTGTATCAGTATGTCTTTACTCAGTATGTCTTTACTCTTGTATCAGTATGTCTTTACTCAGTATGTCTTTACTCAGTATGTCTTTACTCTTGTATCAGTATGTCTTTACTCAGTATGTCTTTACTCAGTATGTCTTTACTCAGTATGTCTTTACTCAGTATGTCTTTACTCTTGTATCAGTATGTCTTTACTCTTGTATCAGTATGTCTTTACTCAGTATGTCTTTACTCAGTATGTCTTTACTCAGTATGTCTTTACTCTCTTGGTCTCCAGGTTTACAAGAGGGCGAAGGCACTGGACCAGTCTGACAACGACATGTCTGCAGTGTACAGAGCCTACATTCACTAGAGCCAGACGTCACCTATCCACCGGACCACGCAATCTTTACTCTGCTTTCATTTCTCCCAAGTAATGCGTTTTTGTTTTTGTGTTTTTTTAATGTTCTTTTTTATTTTATTTGACCCTGTTATGTTCCCTGCCCACAAGCTCTGGGATGGGAACAGAATGGGGGGGGACCTTGAGCATTGCACTGACTTTCTGGCTAAATCCTATAAGCTATATAATATAACTATATAATATAGCTATATTATATAGCTATATTATATAGCTATATTATATAGCTATAAGAATGCTCTGCTGCTCGGTTGTGCTGGAGCTTTTCTTTCTTTTGGGGTTCGTCCGGTTTCCCAAATCCAGCGGTCAGAAAGTAATGCAGGCTGTTTGGCGAGGGTGCGGAACAATGCAGGGCAGATAAAAGGCAGCCCTGTCAGTCTTAGTGGCTGCACAAAATCCTAAAGAAGAATTTATCACTCACTAATGTGCATATAATTAGCTTATCTTATGTGCATATAATTAGTTTATTTAATTGTGATCATTTCCTCATTTTATTTTATGTCTAGAATGAGAAAGAAAATACACCAAGAACATGCCACTGCATTGCCTTAATATTGTAACCCTTGAGTCTCTCAATAATAGATGTATTTATTTATTTGTTTTCTTTATAGGTCTTCTTGGTGCAGTTTGGTCATGGCTTATTTCTGTGTTTGACGACATGATATTTGCTTTGCTGGTGTTGATATTTCTTGAACAGGTTAAGAACAGATATGTTGAGGCCTTAAAATGCAGTAATATTTCTCCTCAAGACTTGTGCTTTCCATGTTTCAAACCTTTCAACCTTCTCTTCAGACGAGTTCTCATTTCCACTGTTTATTTTAGTTTTTTGTTATTCTGGAACTAGATAAATCCACTTTTTGTGTTGCATTTGAGCTGAATTCAATAATTCTACCCCCAAATCAAAAGTGCACCATAATTGTCAGTCTGTTTTTCAGTAGGGAGGGGTACATATACTTATTGCAGTCGGTTAAGCTACAAGGGTTAGACCGATAAGGGGTTTTGAAGGCAGATATCTCTTTGGATTGAAGCATCTGATAGATTATATTTCATGAAGATATTCTGTATATATATAATTTGGACCCCTTTCATGCCCAAAAATTCCAAAACATTACAAACATTTAATGTTTCACCGCCAGAATTGTGTTCTTGTCATGGGACACTACAACTCTCCATTGAAACGCAGACTGATGAAATTCTTTTAGGTATGTTTACAGCTCCTTAAATTGCTTCACTGGCCAATATCTCACTAGGCGAGGGGTTCCGCAACGCACGTCTCACAATTGCTCAACTGCAGTTGAGCGGGGTGCGACATGCAATATTTTTAGTCTGATTTATATTGAAAGGCCAATACCTGCAAACTGATACTGAATGAACATTGGTTATTTAGATTTCCATATTCACCAATTCAGGGCCGGGTAAAAAAGGCATCCATTCTTTTATGTGCGTTGGTCTCAGGAAGGGACAGCCAGTGGTCGCATGCCAAGCAATGACTAGGTGAAATGGATGCTGCCTTCAGGTCATATCGGATTTATGTTCAGATTGTGAATGCTTCCAAGTCGTAGCAACCTGCAATCGCATTCTCCCACTGCTTCTGATAAGACATGAACGCAGCACACGTAACATACTGCATTACTTTCAAATGAGGGAGCACCATCAGAAGACCCCAAACTGTAGTTACTACCTGGCAAAAGAAAATTATATTGTGTTTTTGATGTTTCATTGTTTATTTTTAAGACACTGTTTTATTCGGTTTGAAATAGTCTACTTGTATTTGTTTCTGATCAAGCAGGAAATAATTTCATTGCATGTTAAGATTTTTCTGTTTGCCAAACGAATGATGTTTAAGGTTTTTAGTTTAGGTTCCTATTACACAGCATAGTGTAAAGAGATGTTTTTAGAAGACAGGTGTAAATAGCACACTAGGCTGAGTGGGGGTTCTTTTCTATATACAATGAGGGGTGGGGGGATGGGTAAATGAAAATAACAAATTTTTGTTTTGGACTCTACAGACCGACTGTCTAACATCATTGTGTCTTAATACTGTAGATCGTTCAGTTCAAGTGTAAAGGTTTATTAATATGTGGCTTGTATAACCTGGCTTATAATCACATTGAAATGACAATGACTTGGATCCCGTTTAAGGAAGGAGGGTGAAACTATGGTTTTGGGGATATTTATGATTTTGTGTACATGTGGAAATATCAAGACTTTTGTGCTGTTTATTAAAATCCTCTCCTGATTACTGAGCATGTTTTCATTTGAACAGTGCAAGTATAAAAACAATCGTATGAAACTGTTACATGAAATCGGCACACACTGATGGTGAGAGGTTACACATGCATGTTTTAGCCTAGGGCACTAGTGTTATCATACTACCGGTACTCTATTCTAGGATTTAAGACCAAAAGGCTGCGTCCAGTTTCTATGGGAAGACTCCTAAAACGACACATTTTTACAAATCGTACATTGTTGTCGAGTTCCTGTTTGTACCGCCCCCATCTGGCAATGTCAGGTTACACAGTAACTGCAGTTCAGAATATTTTGATGCAGAGCCTGGTCTTTTCCTCCATTAGTCTGTCTCTCAAATGATAACACATATTTAAGCTAGCTTGGCAACATATGCAATCTATTTTTAAGTAACCAAAATTATTTATATATATATATATATATATATATATAAACATACATATATATATTATCTTTATACATAATGTGCATTATTTACACTAAGTAGATATCACTTTATGCATAATGGGTAGTAACGCATATATTAACATTGTTTTTTCTTAGCTTTTAAAAGTAAAAGTGTGATTGGGGGCTGCAGGTGTCACCCATGCAGGGGTGATTTAACGTTGCTGTGAAAGCATTAATTACAATTTTTAAATGGTGATCGGGATCTGGCAAAAATGCATCTTCCCCCTCTGACTTACTGTGTCCTCTGAAGGTTGAATATTATGATTATGGCTGGCAACGTGTGTTTTTCTCTCCTGTGGTCAGACCGTCACTACGGCTGCTGAAGTGGACGTAGGAAACTAGTAGGGGGTCACATTTCAATTTAAACGGTTATGTTATTTTAATTCTCCAATTCTCGCTTATGGGCGTGCTCTGTACTTAGGGGGCGTGCTCTGTACTTAGGGGGCGTGCTCTGTACTGGCTCCGGCCGGAGGGAGCTAGACCCTTCTCGAACGCAGCGTATTAACTTCTAACAACTGGGGCAACATGGGCAAAACCCGCGTGCCAAAATGACAAGAAGTGAGTAGAAGTTGGGCCGTCCTCTTGATTGAAATCCCATCGTCTTTGTTTGGTAACAACAAACATATTTGTGGGCGGGGCCAGTATTAATGACGAGCGTGTGACCGTCGGAACAGTGCTGCATTCAAGTGCTCCTGTAAGCTCCTACTTGTGAAGTCGCTATTCGCAAATACGACTCAACAACAGTTGTGTTTTTGGTAGAAATAAATGGACCCATTAACAGAAGTGGCTGTTCGTGGGGGCGTCGTTTTATTTTAGAAAAGGAGCAACACACAGCTACTTTGTGAGGTAATCGTAATCGTAGAAAATCCCAAATTTCCCAGTGTAGTTGTTGGGGTCGTTCATGGACCGGATATTCCCGAAAGCGCTTGAAGGCATCGTAAACCAGCCGATACTACTAACACTGACTAGACACATTCATTCGCACCGAGACTAGAGAAGTGGTGGAAAGGAAGTGTTTGGAATCTGTTTACGTTTAGCTCCTGGCTGTCTGCTAGCTTAGTTTAGCTTCCTGAGCATGTTGAATCCGCAGAGGTCCCTGTCGGAGCTGCCCAAGATGTCGGCTGCCAGTCAAGTGGAGAGAGCTGTGTTGGTAAGCTGCTGGCTGGCTGTCTGCAGCCTAGCTACACCACAGACCCAACCCGTTTATTTACATCACATGGCCTGCCACTCATATTGCTCGACATTTTTTTAATAACTTAGATTATATGCAATGATCCGGACACTCTGCAGCACTGGGACGTTTAGCCCATTCTCTGGGCTAACGTTACCTTAACCCCCCCCCCCCCAATAGACTGTAACCGCATTAATCCATGATTTCACCATTTCTGGCAGCAGCCGCTGCTCACAGATTTCTGCTACTTTATAGTGTTTTTGCATACAAAAGATCAGACAGACAGGACAAGACATACTTAAACCGGTTGGACAGGTGCAATGTCTAAAAAATAATAATGATAATAATGATAATAGTAACAGCTGCACATCATTGCTAAACAAATAGCCTACGTGATAACAGTAAAACAAGGAGAGAGAAAAAGAGGGCAACCTTTCAATGAAACAAGATGAAACAAGGCTGATTTCGGTGACTCTTACACCATATTTGGTGATCCATCAGATTCTGTGTGACCTGCCCTGATACTAATCCTAGCCTTCGAATTCGACTATTCAGTCTAGTTTCACTCATAGTCTCAGACAAGCACCCCGGATTTTCACTATGGGCCCTACTTATTATCATATATGATGTAGCAATCACAATAAAACATGTTCAGACACAGGTGGACCCAGAACATATTATTATTCATCCATTTGTAAACTGCAATAATAAGAATAAGAATAAACTTTATTTGTATAGCACCTTTCATAACATAAAATAGCTCAAAGTGTTTTTCAGTAAAAAAAAACAAAAAAGGTAACAATAATAATGCTGGTAAAACATTGATTGCATCATAATACTGTAGTTTTCTCATGCAGGTTTCTCAGCAAAATGTTGTAGTCGGGTAAAGTGGGTACTTGGATTCAGAAATCAGGGAATGGGATGAACACTGTGAGAGTTAGGGATGCATTTCCCACTGCAGCCATCATATCAACAAGATCTCTCCGGTCAGATCAATTGCCCTTTCTCAATACCAACAATGCAAAGTACACACTTGTGTTCTTGGGGAGAAGGGTCTTGCTAGTCGTTCTTGGAAGAATGTATTTGCTGGGTCACAAGCAGACATAACGCAATCTGAGAAGCCCATCAGTAAAAGAAGTCTGTCTTGAGAGATGACGGGCTGCGACTGATGACAGGGACACGAGAACAGACAAGAAGCCATATTAACTCATTGAGTGCCATCCACTTTTGGAGGATGGAGAACAGAGTTTCAGAGTTTCAGAGCGTTTTGGACGTGGATGTGGATTCAGAGCGTTTTCAGTGATTTCTCGAGGCCCACAGAATATTGTGTGATATTACTATGTAAACACCGAACACGCACAAAGAACGATGAGACTCTCTTCTATCATCTGCAAAAAAAAAATTATTGATACCATTTTCCGTTCTTTAGTTATGAGCCGGAGAAGATAGGTTGTTTTGAGCAAAAAGACACGTTTCAAATTAGAAGCTGAGATATTCCGCCTTTTGTGAAATTAAGCATTTCAAGCACATTCACTGACTCTGAAGATAATATTTTCTGATGTAGTGACGTGGTGTAGTTGTGTGGTGCCCTGCGTGCCCCACCCCCCTCTCCCCCCCTCAGCTGCAAACTCCTCCCCACACTAACACACAGCCTCACGCACCCAGTCTATTTTCGGAGCGCTCCGTTTTTGTGCGCCGGCTCCCAGCGCGACACGTAAAAGCCAAACCGGACTGCTGAGAATGGTTTGGCCCTTCGGCGTCGGGTGCTGCCTTTCTGGCGGCTAATCGTGTGGAGAAACTATGCAGACAGACATACAGAGGCAGAGGGGCTCAGTTGTGGGCGCACTGGGCGCGGATTGACTGCTGTTCGCAGCCAACGTCAGCTGCAGCCAGAGCAATCTATATGGCTCTGGCTGCAGCATGAGCGGTTTGTCTTTCATCACGGGGCTTTTTCCTGCTGTTTTTCTCTAATCTGGAGAGCACTGTCGCCACCTAATGGGTCTGTAAAATAGGTTATACACCTTCAATAGCTCCCATATTTTTATAGGAGATGTAATAGGCTTTGATCCACGTCCCACCGTCAAAAAACGCAATTGACGACAATCGTCGTCATTGGCACTCTACGTCACTAATCGAATTGACGACGATTGTCGTCATTGGCACTCAATGAGTTAAGAAAGCGCCAATGTCTCCCTGTCCTCTGTCTCCCTGTCCTCTGTCTCTCTGTCTTCTGTCTCCATGTCTTCTGTCTCCCTGTCCTCTGTCTCCCTTTCCTCTGTCTCCCTGTCCTCTGTCTCTCTGTCTCCATGTCTTCTGTCTCTCTGTCCTCTGTCTCCCTGTCCTCTGTCTCCCTGTCTCTCTGTCTCTCTGTCTCTCTGTCCTCTGTCTCCATGTCTTCTGTCTCCCTGTCCTCTGTCTCCCTGTCCTCTGTCTCTCTGTCTCCTGTCTCCCTGTCCTCTGTCTCCATGTCCTCTGTCTCCCTGTCCTCTGTCTCCCTGTCCTCTTTCACCCTGTCCTCTGTCTCTCTGTCCTCTGTCTCTCTGTCCTCTGTCTCCATGTCTTCTGTCTCCCTGTCCTCTGTCTCCCTGTCCTCTGTCTCTCTGTCCTCTGTCTCCATGTCTTCTGTCTCCCTGTCCTCTGTCTCCCTGTCCTCTTTCTCCATGTCCTCTGTCTCTCTGTCCTCTGTCTCCCTGTCCTCTGTCTCCCTGTCCTCTGTCTCTCTGTCTCTCTGTCCTCTGTCTCCATGTCCTCTGTCTCCCTGTCCTCTGTCTCCCTGTCCTCTGTCTCCATGTCCTCTGTCTCCCTGTCCTCTGCAGGAGGAAGAGTTCAACTGGCTGCTTAAAGAAGAAGTGCATGCTGTCCTAAAGCAGCTCCAGGATATCCTCAAGGTAAATATGCTCTAGTCAAGCTGATAGCTAACCAAGCTGATAGTCATCTCACACACAAAAGCAACCAAACACTCGGGAGAAACATTACCAAGGGTTTCACTTGATTTTCATGAACAATGACTACTGAAAGGACATTTATTTGAATAATTGTTGTGCAGTTTATTGTTCATCTTCTATATATATATATATATATATATATATATATATATATATATATGGAGGATATGTGGAGGCTCATGCAGTGAGATGGTTGAGGTCTGTGGAGGTCTCATCTGTAGCAGTATAGTCTGAACCTTCATCTTATGCTCTATTCACACTAGTATTACCTGGGGACTTTTACTGTAGGTTGTTTTCTCACTGGGAACGATTGCTTTCGTTCTGTTCTGTTCCGCACTCGGTAACGATTGCCCCCCTCCCCTCTCCCCTGCTGGTCAGCTTTCACATTACAACATTTCTTCCTCGCTCGGAAACGGAACAGAGTGCACTTGCGTCATCAACTATGCCTGGAGTTTATCCTGGAGTTTATCCTTTGCTCCGTTTGTTGTCTATGAGGTTTGGAACGGTTGGCTTTCACATAAGTGTTCCGTGCCCGGGCACGCCAAAGCGCCCCCCCCCCCCCCCCCCCCCCCCCCCACACCACCTTTTCAAGTGGATCCTGTCACGGTTCCCTGTTGCTCGCCCGGGCGCAGAACGGAACAGAACGCAACGTTCACACTCGTCAAATGTTCCGAAACTGGGGTCAATTTGGGGGCAGTGTGCTCGGGAACGGTACCGGGGCGCCAGTGAGGAAGCAGCCTTAGTTATTGGTAATAATTGCAGAGGTTGTCTGTGATCTTAAGCCCATGTGTCCGCGTAGTAAAGATTACCCAACACAGAGATCATTAGTCCTGTGCAAATTGGGGTTATTTGCGGTCGTATTCTTTTTTCTTTGATGACATTGATGGTAGCATGCGTTAAGGATCATTTGTCTATCTTTCAAGAGGCTCAACAGTTCTTATGTGGGAGGAGCCCAGTGCTTTTCAAAGTGGGGGGACTAGGGGGGCCTCAGCAAATTAATGGAAATGCTTCATAAAACATCCTCATTGGAAGGACATTTTTTCAGTTATATTTGTTAATACTACGTTAATCACATTGCAGACAGAGTAGGAAGGCTGATCCGTGAGCGGCTGCTTCTGGGATGCGGGTCGGGGGTCTTAATCGGCCTCGGCTGGGTCTACTGGGCGAGGGTGTATGATGTTCTACAGACACAAAACACCTTACGACCCCAGTTAACATCACTGATGACGCGTCCCAGTGCATGCTGTAGTATGTATTTTTAACATAGTCCTGGCTCCCCTGACCAGTGACACTTAGGAATAGGCTAGGTGACAACCAGGTATAGATTGGTGACAAGCTGGAGAGACAGTTGACGGTCGGAGAGATGGGTTTAGCACCCCAGCCTGGCTCTCTCGTGAGGGAGAAATCCACAAACGCTACGGATTAGCCTCCTGAAAATCTGTGAAAATATCGGCGCGGCCTGGGGTCCTTCAGGCTAGAGCGAGGTGCTCGGCGCAGGCGAATGATGTGCAGCGCACAGGCCTCCTTGAGGCATCCTCTCTGCCTCTGGATGCCTTTGCCCCGGGAGGGCCTGGTGAGACGAAGGAGGAGAGCGGCCGGGAGACAACCCATAGCGCCTTAGAGCCTCCATGCACCGAAGGGTCTCACAATGCTGCGGTGTAGCACTAGCTCTATTGCAGCGGATTGGGCGTGATCAACCCTTCCGCGGGCAACGTTGCAGACAGAGTAGGAAGGCTGATCCGTGAGTGGCTGCTTCTGGGATGCGGGTCGGGGTCTTAATCGGCCTCGGCTGGGTCTACTGGGCGAGGGTGTATGATGTTCAACAGACCGAAACACCTTACGACCCCAGTTAACATCACTGATGACGCGTCCCAGCGCATGCTGAAGTATGTATTTTTAACATAACAGTATAATAAAGAATATATTTTATAATTATATTTAGTGTATGGTTAACAAATATAATTGAATCCTTTCCTTCCACAAAAAATCATATTTGCCATGCGCATCTGTCTTATTGCCTGCCAGTTATCATCACATTCATTGTCATTTCCCCCTGGTGTGGGTAATACAGTAGTCTGACTCTGGAACAATGTTTATAATGTAAAACCAACACGAAAAGATTTGAGATACAAATGTAATTATTAGGTTATTACATTAATACAAGTAAGGAAATATATTCTGAGATTGCATGGAAGTGATTTTTGACATTTTTAATAGCATTGTCAATGGGTTTTTAAAGACATCTTGCAATAAGGGGGCCACGGCCAAAGGCTAATACTATTTGGGGGGCCTTGGCATGGAATAGTTTGGGAACCCCTGTGCTAGCCTATCAATAGTAACACTGTGCCTATAGCTAGCAACCAGACACATTAGCAACCAGACACATTCCAATTGATATTTCTCCAAAATAGTTGACACACAAGCAAGGCGATTTGTAGCATAATTCAAGGTTAATGTTAACAATAATTGTTGGGGGCACGGTAGTGCAGTGGTAAGCGCTGTCGCCTCACAGCTAGAAGGTCCGATTCCCACCTGGGACGCTGTGAGTGCTGAAGGAGTGCGTGCCCGTCCGCATGTCCTCAAAAGGGGTTGTCAAAAAAGTGTGGAGTTTTCATGTTCATCCCGTGCCCCCTGGGGGCTTCCTTCATATAGGAACCCCACACCAAAACATGCAGTATCCTGGTGGTCGCTGATGTGGTGCCTCCTCTGGTCGTTAGGGGCGCCTGTTCGGAGGGAGGGGAACTGGTTGGAATAGCGTGATCCTCCCTGCTATGTCCTACCGGTGAAGCTTCCCCTGTCAGGTGAAAAGAAGCGGCTGGCTAACTGCCCATGTCTCGGAGGAAGCATGGAGCCACTTTCAGCTCTCCCCAGATCGGCAGAGGGTGGAGCAGCAACCAGGATAAATAAATTAAAATTAAGACTAATGGGGGATAAAAATGGGATAAAAAAATCAGGAAAAATATATATATAAAAAAAAAAATGCTATTATCAAGCTATGAAATAGTTATTACCTTACCTTCCTGATGGCAAATGCGAGCAATATTGACAGCCATCCGTTTTCTGCTTTTAAAGTTGTGGTATTATATCCGGGGGATGCTGTCAGTAAATTTGAGTAAAATACAGACTTCGCTTATCCCGTGCAAATGCGCCACACGACAACACAGGCATGGGGGGAGGGGCTAATTTCTAAATCAGTGAGGTCCTCAAGTAATGCTGTAATCCTGTTCCTCCTCTACATGGGTTCACTTGGTCACGTCATTTCATCTCACGGTTTTTCCTATCACTCCTATGCCGACGACACACAGCTTTACCTTTCCTTCCCCCCCTCTGATACTTCAATTGGGTCACGGATCTCTGCCTGCCTGAAAGACGTTGGTGTCTGGATGGCGGATCACCACCTCAAACTCAACCCTGGAAAAACCGAGATCATCTTCCTCCCTGCCAAAGAATCCCCCCTGACTGACCTCTCCATATCCATTGACAACCACACCGTAACTCCATCTCAAACAGCTAAAAACCTGGGAGTGATCCTTGACCACCAACTCACCTTCTCTGCCTACATTGCCGCAACAGCACGCTCCTGCCGGTTCTCCCTCTTCAATATTCGCAAGATCCGCCCATTTCTCACCAGAGAAGCTACACAAATTCTGGTACAGGCACTGGTACTGTCACGTATTGATTACTGCAACGTCCTTTTGGCAGGCCTCCCTGCCTCTGAAATACTTCCTCTTCAGCTCATTCAGAACACAGCAGCCCGTCTGGTTTACAATTTACCTAGATTTTCCCATGTCACCCCCCTTTTCCGAGAGCTTCATTGGCTTCCCATCCTAGCACGTATCAAATTCAAAACTCTGGCACTAGCTTTCAAGGCCGTTCACCAAACAGCCCCCTCCTACTTACAGTCTATGGTCACTTTTCAAACCTCTCACCGCCCACTCCGCCCCTCCACTAGTGCTGGACGTCTCGCCCCTCCCCTGCTACGTGGGCTCAGAAGCCGCTCTCGGTCGAGACTTTTCTCCTACCTGGCCCCAAAATGGTGGAATGAACTTCCCCCGGACATCAGGACTGCTGCATCACTCCCCATTTTCCGCAGGAAACTTAAAACTCACCTCTTCAGACTTTATATTGACTCTTAGTGAATTCCCTCCCTTTCCTCTGCCTGCTTTCCATGTGTTTGTAATTTAATTTTCTGTTTCTTATATGATTGCTCCTTTAACTGTTCTCACCTTTAATCTCCCCTTTTATATTGGCTTCTCATATTTTTACTACTGTTTTTCTATTTGATCTATTCATGTTATTGTGTGCTGTATATGATCATGATGTAAGTCGCTTTGGATAAAGGCGTCTGCTAAATACCAATAAAGTAAAGTAAAAGTAAAGTAATGCTCGTCCCGTGCGAAGAGAGCTCTAGTCTCCTGCTCCAGGCATTCTGGGGTTAGGCCAATACTTACAAACCTGTTTCTATTTCCCTCAACTCTCATTGTTGCACCATCTACTTTCTGTTGAGTTGAGGTAGAGTCAGACTCAAAACAAAAAACAAGACAATCACCATGAATTGTGGAGTTTCACCAAAAGATGCGAATTGCTGTATATTTAGTGCCGTTTTTCCCCAGCTCCGCCTCTTCCTTTCTTTCACAAGCAAAAGACCAGACGAGGGCTGACTACTCCAGCACCATTGATCAGACATATTGTCCATTAGAAATAGCTCTGCTGTGTTACCAAACACTTTAACTACCCAAGATGGTACAGTAGGTAAACGCTGCTTTGTTTCATGAATGGGAGCAGAAAGTAGATGCTAGGTCATACATGGGCAACATACGGCCCGCGGGCCGTATGCGGCCCGCGGGCGCCCCCTGTGTGGCCCGCGATGGAATTGCACAAAAAAAAAAAAAAAAAAAAAAAAAAAATTTTTTTTTTTACAGTGCACCTGAACGCAACATGCAAGATACCCGCTGAATAAGTGTCCAAATGTTCATGTCATTCTGGCCAATACTCTTCTGTTATAGCATTTCAGTCTGGAATATGGAATATATTTCAATAATATTTATGACTAAAAGGCTAAAAGTAATCTCATGTGTAAGAAATGACTGTTCTACATTGAAGTAGAAATTTAAATAATTAACTTGTTGGTTTTGGATTTATTTAGCTTCAAGAGTGCATTTTTGTTCTTGTGTGACCCTCAACACAGGCTTTGAGAATCCCGGGCCACTTACTGATACTTGAGCTTAAAATAACCCACTCATATTCTGGTTTATTTCAAGAAAAACATTTCGGCTAGTGGAAATTCGAATTGGCTGGTAACTTTAAAATCTAGCAGCCATATTGGCAGGTGGTCAAAAAAGTTAATTTCAAGCACTGAAGAGGGAGAGCGGGTGGTGACATAGGAGTGAGTGAGAAAAGGATCAAATATTGGTGGTTAAGACTGAATAATGACATCACAACTGTTAATTTAAAATGAGTTATTCCTCTAAACCTGGCTTCAAATGCCCAAAATGTTTCGCGCTGGCGCCGTTCAGCCCTCAGCAAAAACTGGTAGCGAGGACATTTTTTTGTGGCCCTCTCTATCATCAAAGTTGCCCATCCATGGGTTACGGCGTGACAATATTTGTTCGGCCCCCGGCAACAATCTGGGTTTCTCATGTGGCCCCCCATGAAAAACAGTTGCCCACCCCTGTGCTAGGTGATCATTGGCTGTAGTATTTGTGGTGTGTTCTGGCTCAGAAAAAGGGGGCGGTGGGGCGACGCATCTGTCGCTCAGCCTGTGTTGCCTTCTCAAGTGTTGCCAGGTGTGTCAAGCCCTTTACATTACTGCACTTCTAGTTGGTTTGTGATGTCATCACAAGACTGTACTGATGACATCATGGGGTCCACATTTAACTCAAATCAACTCTCAATAACTGTCAAACTAAATGAATGTCTGCAAAACAGATTACACTTTTTGGATATGTGTGAGATCATGTGCATTTTTTGGTGAAGTGTCCCTTTTAAGTGTTGATTTTAACAAGTGATATTGTACTTGTGCTTTTGTCAACAGGAGGCATCTAGACGCTTCTCCATGCCGACGCCAGGCCTGGAGAGTCAACTGAAACAGGAGAACTTCATCCTCGGCAGCTCAACGTAAGACTCACAGCAAGAAGGTCCCGGGTTCCAACCCTGGTCTGTCCCAGGTCCTTTCCATGGTCTGTCCCAGGTCCTTTCCATGTCCCAGGTCCTTTCCATGGTCTGTCCCAGGTCCTTTCCATGGTCTGTCCCAGGTCCTTTCCAGGTCCTTTCCATGGTCTGTACCAGGTCCTTTCCATGGTCTGTACCAGGTCCTTTCCATGGTCTGTCCCAGGTCCTTTCCAGGTCCTTTCCATGGTCTGTCCCAGGTCCTTTCCATGTCCCAGGTCCTTTCCATGGTCTGTCCCAGGTCCTTTCCATGTCCCAGGTCCTTTCCATGGTCTGTCCCAGGTCCTTTCCATGTCCCAGGTCCTTTCCATGGTCTGTCCCAGGTCCTTTCCATGTCCCAGGTCCTTTCCATGGTCTGTCCCAGGTCCTTTCCAGGTCCTTTCCATGGTCTGTCCCAGGTCCTTTCCATGTCCCAGGTCCTTTCCATGGTCTGTCCCAGGTCCTTTCCATGTCCCAGGTCCTTTCCATGGTCTGTCCCAGGTCCTTTCCATGTCCCAGGTCCTTTCCATGGTCTGTCCGAGGTCCTTTCCATGTCCCAGGTCCTTTCCATGGTCTGTCCCAGGTCCTTTCCATGTCCCAGGTCCTTTCCATGGTCTGTCCCAGGTCCTTTCCATGTCCCAGGTCCTTTCCATGGTCTGTCCCAGGTCCTTTCCATGGTCTGTCCCAGGTCCTTTCCAGGTCCTTTCCATGGTCTGTCCCAGGTCCTTTCCATGTCCCAGGTCCTTTCCATGGTCTGTCCCAGGTCCTTTCCATGGTCTGTCCCAGGTCCTTTCCATGGTCTGTACCAGGTCCTTTCCATGGTCTGTCCCAGGTCCTTTCCATGTCCCAGGTCCTTTCCATGGTCTGTCCCAGGTCCTTTCCATGGTCTGTCCCAGGTCCTTTCCAGGTCCTTTCCATGGTCTGTCCCAGGTCCTTTCCAGGTCCTTTCCATGGTCTGTCCCAGGTCCTTTCCAGGTCCTTTCCATGGTCTGTCCCAGGTCCTTTCCATGGTCTGTCCCAGGTCCTTTCCATGGTCTGTCCCAGGTCCTTTCCATGGTCTGTCCCAGGTCCTTTCCATGGTCTGTCCCAGGTCCTTTCCATGGTCTGTACCAGGTCCTTTCCATGGTCTGTCCCAGGTCCTTTCCATGGTCTGTACCAGGTCCTTTCCATGGTCTGTCCCAGGTCCTTTCCATGGGGAGTTTGCATGTTTTCCCCGTGTTCGTGTGGGTTTCCTGAGGGTGCTCCGGTTTCCTCCCACCATCAAAGACATCTATGTTAGGGTCTAGCTGACACAACAGTAGCAAGAATATACAGAATAAAGATAACATTTGAACAATTGATAGAGAAATATAGAAAATATAGAAATGAAGGATAGAGCAGAGGAGAGAGCAGGAGAGAGTGATGGGGTGGGGAGGGAATGGGAAATGTTGGAGGGTATAGGAGGTGGGGAAGGAGCAAGAGGAGAGAGCAGGAGAGGGGAAAGGGGGGGGGGGCGGGGGAGAAGAGAGCAGGGGGAGGGAGGAGGTGGGGAGAGAATGGGAAATGTGGGAGAGGACACGATTTAAAAACACGATTTCAGATGGACAAGCCCGTCTTTATTGTCACACGGTTACACATCAACACATGCACGGAGGGCCACAACACACACATGCTGACGGTGGCCGGTGAAATTTGTCCTCTGCATTTAACCCATCCTGGCTTTGTCCTTTCCTCCGGGGGGCAGGCCAGGAGCAGTGGTCGCTTTCTCGTACAGCGCCCGGGGACCGACTTCGGATGTTGTCGTCACTGGTCGGATGACGATGACGATCTGATCTTCTGCATGTTTTTAATGGGGGGGGGGGTTATATACGGAGGAACCCCCCTGGGGGAGCACGGGGAGAACATGCACACTCCACACAGACAGAAAGGCCCTTACGACGAGATACCCCACCTGGGCAGTAGGCACTGAAGATATGGGGGGGAACACAACCACAGCGCCCACAGTGTCCCAGGCGAGAATCGAACTCAGGACCTTCTGACTGCGAGGCGACAGCTCTACCACTGAGCCACCGTGCTCCCTGGAGGAGAGAGCGTATGGAAGAGTATGGGAGTATAGGGGAATATGGGAGACTATATGCAGCTGTTATCTCATGCAGTGAGATGGTTGAGGTCTGTGGAGGTGTCTTCCAGACGCTCTGTGAATCAGCAGGCAGATCATTTGAGACGTCAAGCTGAAACACCAGTGTCAGTCGGTCACCTCCTTCATGTTGTCATCTTTCATGTGAACACCTGCCTTTATTTATTAACCCTTTATTTGCCGTAACCGGCCTACACCACGCTCTCTACACTACATCCTTACTGTACATGAACTGTACATCAAATAAAAGTTCTTTCATAACTGCTGATGTGTTGTCTTCCAGCATGGACCAAGTGAAAGGGGTGCTGACTCTGCAGGGAGAGGCTCTGACTCAAGCTGTGAGTGTCTCCAGGCTGTGCTCACTGTCACAATGGCTTGTTCCTAATGCAGTTAGGGAGAAGTTAGCCTTGAAGGCTTTCTGTCAGACAGGGATGAGGGAACAGACGCGTCATTGCATTTTTATTTTTGTATGAAAGGATGTTGGTTGTTATGGTTAGGGTTAGGCAAGTAGAACATGTTGGTTGAGGTTAGTTTTTTATTTAACCATGACCAAACCCTAACCAAATTGTTGTTCTTCCCTAACTGGAACATAATTTAATGTTTTAAAATAAGGAAATTGCTTGTTAAAGATGTGTGTGGTTTGACTGGGAATCGAACCGCAGTCCTCAGAACAGATCAGAAGGCGTGCACCTTACCCATTAAGCCAGAAGCCCAAGCACACCTCTAACCCTAACTTCAACCACATTGTTTTACTTGCTTACTATAATATGCAATGAAATGTTTGAAGAGTTGTATGGCGATTCCTCTGTTCCATGTCATTCCTTTCTGGCACAAAGCCTTCCTGGCCAACATATCCATGTGCTTTCTGGCACAAAGCCTTCCTGGCTAATGCCAAAAGCTAAATGTTTCCCTTGTTTCTTTTCAACAGGACATCAACCTGAAAGTTGCCAAAAGTAGCCAAGTGCTGCACTTTCAATTCAGGGATGACAAGCAGTGGAAATTGCAGCAGGTACGTTTGGCTGTACTGTAGCTAGTAAGTATACTGTTACTGAAGTACTGCTAAGGGCTGTACTGTAGCTAGTAAGTATACTGTTACTGAAGTACTGCTAAGGGCTGTACTGTAGCTAGTAAGTATACTCTTACTGAAGTACTGCTAAGGGCTGTACTGTAGCTAGTAAGTATACTGTTACTAGATTTAAAATACATGCTACAGCATGCGCTGGGATGCGTCATCAGTGATCTTAGCTGGGGTTGTAAGGTGTTTCCGGTCTCTCAACATCATACACCCTCGCCCAGTAGACCCAGCCAAGGCCGATTAAGACCCCGACCCGCATCCCAGAAGCAGCCGCTCACGGATCAGCCTTCCTACTGTCTGCAACGTTGATCACGCCAAATCCGCTGCAATAGAGTTAGTGCTACACCGCAGTATTGTACTTACTGAAGTACTGCTAAGGGCTGTACTATCGCTAGTAAGTATACTGTTACTGAAGTACTGCTAAGGGCTGTACTATCGCTAGTAAGTATACTGTTACTGAAGTACTGCTAAGGGCTGTACTATCGCTAGTAAGTATACTGTTACTGAAGTACTGCTAAGGGCTGTACTATCGCTAGTAAGTATACTGTTACTGAAGTACTGCTAAGGGCTGTACTATCGCTAGTAAGTATACTGTTACTGAAGTACTGCTAAGGGCTGTACTATCACTAGTAAGTATACTGTTACTGAAGTACTGCTAAGGGCTGTACTGTAGCTAGTAAGTATACTGTTACTGAAATACTGCTAAGGGCTGTGCTGTAGCTAGTAAGTATACGGTTACTGAAGTACTGCTAATATAAGACACTTTAGTGGTTAACCAGTTGCCTTCAGTTTCTTCTATTCTAAAAACAAGTGTACTATCTGTAGCGTTGTGGCTAACAACATGTAGCATCGTGGCTAACAACATGTAGCATCGTGGCTAACAACATGTAGCATCGTGGCTAACAACATGAACACTTACAAACAGAAGACCACTAAACAACAGTCACATTTTCAGGTTTTGAAAAGCAATCTGAAAATACAACAATGAAAAATGAAATCAGGATCCAATAATAAACCAATAATAGCTCAGTACAACTTGCATTACTGCTAACACTTTGCAAGGCCTATGCTAACATCACATCCTCAACAAAAGATTGAGGCCACTTTCAACCAAGTCCAACAAACACGACGCAAAACCTAAATCAAACAATCTGGTGTTGTACATTAATGACAAGACTTCATCAGGAAAGCAGGAACTTGACATTCATTCATTTTGGACTTTCAGCAATTTGAGTCGAGAAATGTGAAATGGAAAAATCTATCTTCCAATGCCACAGCAGTGAAAACGAGCTGCAACAGGAGGAGCAACTGAACCAACTATCAGCTGAACTATAAAGGTTCATAATACCACAGCTATTTCAGACGTGGACCAGAGATAGCAAAAGTATATGCATTCTTTACTTACGTAGAAGTACAGTTGTGTAAAAAAGACAGGTAAAACTAGAAGTACTGAAGTACAAGCTCTGAAATGTAAACGGTATTTCTACCCACTGTTTCTGTGCAAAGCTAGCTGAAACTCATTTCATATTAATACTGTCATTCCAAGACAATTACATTTAAAAGATCCCCTCCAAACATTTCAGAGCTTGTACTTTTTTTTTTAACTTTTACTTGAGTAAACAAGTTGCTTCACAATTCTGAATTTAATCTCAGAATTCTGACATTAATCTCAGAATTCTGATTCTGAATTATTTGAGTTCTGAGTTTAAATCAGGAGTCTGAGAATTAAGTCAGAATTCCAAAAATACATTTTTAAGACTTCTGAGATTAAAGTCAGAATTCTGAGTTTAATGTTATAATTTTTAGTACAAAAGTCAGAATTCTGAAATTAAAGTCAGAATTCTGAGCTTAATGTCAGAATTCTGAGATTAAATTAAGAATTGTGAGGGGGAAAAGTCAGCATTCTGATTTTAATGAATGAGGTTGGGAACCCCTGGGTTGGACCTTTCTGTGCTTTAAATGTAATCAGTAAAATCTTAAAATCAATTCTAAATCTTACTGGTAGCCAGTGCACATGTGCTAAGACTAAATATTGGTGGCACAGTAGGGAATGTGGCAGGGAGGTACAAGCATATTACATGAATGATCAAATCCTGCTTTACACGTCCAATCTCCCTCTCTCCACCCTCCTCCATCCCTGCCTCCATCCCTCCCTCTATCCCTCCCTCCATCCCTCCCTCTATCCCTCCCTCCATCCCTCCCTCTATCCCTCCCTCTATCCCTCCCTCCATCCCTCCCTCTATCCCTCCCTCTATCCCTGCCTCCCTCATTAGATCCAGGATGCCAGGAACCATGTGAACCAGGCTCTCCAGCTGCTGAGCAGCCGGGATGAGAGCTACCACTTCAAGACGGGTGCTGAGGTTAATAAGGTCTGTCCATTCACATCCATTCACATCCATTCACATCCATTCCATATGATTAACGTCATGCTCAGCCACAGGAGGGACGCAAATGAAAACAGAGGGAAACTACAAACTGGTTTTTGGACAATAAAATTAAAATGTAACCAAAATTATCCTTTGATATCATGGAAAGATGAGCAGAGCTGGAGGCCTGGTTAAGATGAGCAGAGTTGGATGCCTGGTTAAGATAAGCAGAGCTGGAGGCCTGGTTAAGATGAGCAGAGCTGCAGGCCTGGTTAAGATGAGCAGAGCTGCAGACCTGGTTAAGATGAGCAGAGCTGCAGACCTGGTTAAGATGAGCAGAGCTGCAGACCTGGTTAAGATGAGCAGAGCTGCAGACCTGGTTAAGATGAGCAGAGCTGCAGGCCTGGTTAAGATGAGCAGAGCTGGAGGCCTGGTTAAGATGAGCAGAGCTGGATGCCTGGTTAAGATGAGCAGAGCTGCAGACCTGGTTAAGATGAGCAGAGCTGCAGGCCTGGTTAAGATGAGCAGAGCTGCAGGCCTGGTTAAGATGAGCAGAGCTGCAGGCCTGGTTAAGATGAGCAGAGCTGCAGGCCTGGTTAAGATGAGCAGAGCTGCAGACCTGTCTGTGTAACGGCATTGTGTAGGTGGTACTTGCAGCAACCCATGTTAAGGGCTTGTCCAGGGGTGGATTTGAACTGCCGACCCTCGGCTTGGGAGTCCAACATGTTAACCGCAACGCCAAGAGAGCTAGCTCCCTTGGCGGAGCTGATTAACATGCCTTTATACTGGGGAGTGAGTTTAACCAATCCACTCGCTACCACACTGGACTCATGAGGAATCTGCGCTGATTCAACTCGGTTACACCTGGTTATTAGTCTGGGCCCACCACCCTCGTTCCGTGTCTTCCGGTGGAAGCACACCACGGCACACCACGGGAACAGCTCCAAAAAAACAATTGTGCTCTGAAAACAGGGCGTCATAGTAACGTAAATAAATGTGATGCGCGTTATCTAGCTATGTAGCTACAAAAATAAAATGAACTAACATCATATAAAACCATCCTTCTATGGGGACAAAGCAGAAAGATCACCGGAAGAACCAACCGAAACACAACTGGGTAGGACGGATGATCATTCCCTGTAGTAATGGTGAGGCGAGGTTAGTCTAAATGAAACTATGCAATGTTAGCCGTCAGCTACTTCATGCTGTTAACATGATACCATATTCATCTTCAAACCAATCATGTCAAATTGTGTTGCCAACCACTAGTTTTAATAGTAGTAGTTTTGACCCACTAAAGTGGCCTAACACTAGTGTAAGCTAGCAAACACAGCTAGCATAAGATCTAACACTAGTGTAAGCTACCTAACAGCTAGCAGCAATTTGATCATCAAAGAATGGGCGCTATGGGTAGAATAATAAGAGGGCACTCCGCTAACTTCTGGCAGTTTATTTTATTTTATCCCATTTTCTCCCCAATTGTACTTCGCCAATTATTCCCCCTGCTGCCCCGGTCGCTGCTCCACCCCCTGCCGACCTGGGGAGAACCGAGACTAGCACCATGCTTCCTCCCAGACATGAAAGTAGCCAGCCGCTTCTTTTCACCTGACAGCTGGAGTCTCACCGGTAGGACGTAGCACGTGGGAGGATCACGCTATTCCAACCAGTTCCCTTCCCTCTGAACAGACGCCCCGACCGACCAGAGGAGGCGCCAGTGCAGCGACCAGGACAAATACCCTCAATCCGGCTTCCCTCCAGCAGACACCAGTCAATTGTGCCTGTATGGACGCCCGACCAAGCCCGCGGTAACACGAGGATGCGAACGTGCAACCGCCGTGTTGGTAGGCAGGGATTTTCCCCTCTACGCTACCCGGACGCCTGGCAGTTGTAGCCTGGTAAACCAGCCCGTCACGTGAACTCACATTTCATTTGGTTCTGCGTGATGGTCTGGCCCCAACTCTTCACCCAGTGCTTAGCAGGGGCAGGAGCATGGGCGGGCGTAGTTGCCTTGACAGACAACTCCTTCAGCCAATCAGGGTCGGATACAGTCAAACCCAAATCCACTCGGGAGAATGGCAAAAACAAAAGCAGAGAAACTCCGCAGTTGCGGCGATACTCCTGTACTTGTTTAATTGTTGTTATTGAGTCTATTTCTGCAATAACTGCACTTTATGGCTGTTTAAACTAGACAAACGCTGACATTACTCCTCGAGACGGTCAGGCAAGGAGGCGGCCATTATTGTTTTATTAGTGCAGTGCTAGTAACGTTCCCGATTGGCCAACTTGCACTGTCAATCACAGCGCAGTCGCTGATTGGCTCTTCTGCTCTGCAGCTTCTGCTAAACCCGCCCCCCACTGGCTTTGGGGCCAAACCGTCACGCAGAACCAAATGAAATGTGAGTTCACGTGACGGGCTGGTTTACCAGACTATGGCAGTTGATCCTTGGCCCATGAATTGACCAACCTTTCTACAGTTTTGATTTTCTTCTGAAGTCTTTGTTGTTGTTGTTGTTGTTGTTGTTGTTGTTGTTGTTGTTGTTGTTGTTGTTGTTGTTGTTGTTGTTGTTGTTGTTGTCATAGCTGATGTTAACCTCATGTTCTTTGTTGTTGTCTTAGCTGATGGACGCTGTGATGCTCCAGCTGACGCGTGCACGAAACCGCCTCACCACCCCAGCCACCATGACCCTGCCCGAGCTGGCCACCAGCGGCCTGATGGTAAAGACCTCCATACAGATGATATACACATTCCATACAGATTAGGGATGGGCATTTCTAGCAAAAACACTATTCGAAATTCGCTGGCCAAAGTCGACTTTTAATCGAAATTCGAAAATAAAAATAAAAATGTAATTTTCTTTTCTTTTTTGTGAGTGAAATGTTGCATTGTCTCCCCTGATTCTAAGTCTAAGGCTTTATTAATTAATAGAAAAAGCTTCTGCTGTGGATTTTTAGCTCAAACAAGCATTGCACCACTGAAGTAAAGAACATGTTACATGACATTGACATTTTCGAAAATAAAAAACAGTTTTGACAGTCATGAGTGGTTCATTAAATATTTAGTAGGCTCAGGTCTGAGTGCCAAAGGGGTGCCAAAGTCACCCCCTCTCCCTCTTCATGGGATTTCATCCGCCATTCATTTTTCCATAAACCTTGCTTAAAATGCTTATAAAAATTGTTTTACTTGCTCAAACCAAGCGACTCGACTATACTTAGAATCAGGGGAGACAATGCAACATTTCACTCACAATTATTTTTATTTTATTTTTTTATTATTTTTTTTACTTTTTATTTTCTTTGAATTTCGACTTTCAATAATAAAAGTCGACCTTGATAATAACAACGATTATTCGAAAATTCGAAATTCGATGCCCATCCCTAATACAGATATGGAGGACCCACTGGCTACCTTTATGTACTCCACAGAGCTCTCTTTCTATGAGAAATCTGGTGAAGCTGTCTGGCTTACTCCCGTCTCAAACTGAAACATCTGACTGCTTTCAATTTGGCTTTTCACTGTCTGTCAAACTAAACTGGGATATACCCTGAGTCCGCCAGGATCCTAGCATGTAGCCTTCTCCTATTCCACACTCCTCTTCATGTTGCTAACCCTTTTCTCTGTTGTCCATCACCAGAAAATGTTCACTCCTCTGATGCCCGGAGACGTGATGGTGAATTTTTACATCAACTTGAGCAAGCTGTGCCTGACGGTCTACCAGCTACACGTGCTGCAGCCAAACACGACCAAGGCAAGTTCACTCTGCAACACCCTCCAGACACACACTCAACTAGGTCCTCCAGTTCACTCTGCAACACCCTCCAGACACACACACAACTAGGCTCTCCAGGTCACTCTGCAACACCCTCCAGAGACACTCAACTAGATCCTCCAGTTCACTCTGCAACACCCTCCAGAGACACACTCAACTAGGTCCTCCAGTTCACTCTGCAACACCCTCCAGAGACACACTCAACTAGGTCCTCCAGTTCACTCTGCAACACCCTCCAGACACACACTCAACTAGATCCTCCAGTTCACTCTGCAACACCCTCCAGAGACACA
Source organism: Poromitra crassiceps (assembly GCF_964638095.1). Classification (NCBI taxonomy): domain Eukaryota; kingdom Metazoa; phylum Chordata; class Actinopteri; order Beryciformes; family Melamphaidae; genus Poromitra; species Poromitra crassiceps. Next base: position 4,593,861 of record NC_139644.1, on the reverse strand, counting down.
CTCAACTAGGTCCTCCAGTTCACTCTGCAACACCCTCCAGAGACACACTCAACTAGATCCTCCAGTTCACTCTGCAACACCCTCCAGAGACACACTCAACTAGATCCTCCAGTTCACTCTGCAACACCCTCCAGACACACTCAAATAGGTCCTCCAGTTCACTCTGCATTGCAACACCCTCCAGAGACACACTCAACTAGATCCTCCAGTTCACTCTGCAACACCCTCCAGAGACGCACTCAACTAGATCCTCCAGTTCACTCTGCAACACCCTCCAGACACACTCAACTAGGTCCTCCAGTTCACTTTGCAACACCCTCCAGACACACTCAACTAGGTCCTCCAGTTCACTCTGCAACACCCTCCAGAGACACACTCAACTAGATCCTCCAGTTCACTCTGCAACACCCTCCAGACACACTCAACTAGGTCCTCCAGTTCACTTTGCAACACCCTCCAGACACACTCAACTAGGTCCTCCAGTTCACTTTGCAACACCCTCCAGACACACTCAACTAGATCCTCCAGTTCACTCTGCAACACCCTCCAGACACACTCAACTAGGTCCTCCAGTTCACTTTGCAACACCCTCCAGACACACTCAACTAGGTCCTCCAGTTCACTTTGCAACACCCTCCAGACACACTCAACTAGGTCCTCCAGTTCACTCTGCAACACCCTCCAGACACACTCAACTAGGTCCTCCAGTTCACTTTGCAACACCCTCCAGACACACACTCAACTAGGTCCTCCAGTTCACTCTGCAACACCCTCCAGACACACACTCAACTAGGTCCTCCAGTTCACTCTGCAACACCCTCCAGACACACACACACAGAGACACACACTCAACTAGACACACACACAACTAGATCCTCCAGTTCACTCTGCAACACCCTCCAGACACACACACAACTAGGTCCTCCAGTTCACTCTGCAACACCCGTCAGACACACACACAACTAGATCCTCCAGTTCACTCTGCAACACCCTCCAGAGACACACACAACTAGGTCCTCCAGTTCACTCTGCAACACCCTCCAGAGACACACACAACTAGGTCCTCCAGTTCACTCTGCAACACCCTCCAGACACACACACACAGAGACACACACTCAACTAGACACACACACAACTAGGTCCTCCAGTTCACTCTGCAACACCCTCCAGACACACACACACAGAGACACACACTCAACTAGACACACACACAACTAGGTCCTCCAGTTCACTCTGAAACACCCTCCAGAGACACACTCAACTAGGTCCCCCAGTTCACTCTGCAACACCCTCCACACACGCACGCACACACGCACGCACGCACACACACACACACACACACACACACACACACACACACACACACACACATTAGAATAGTACTTTAAGATGAGATGAAGTGCATGGGGAAATTGGGTCATTGCAGCAGCAAGTGGTAATAAAGATACAGCAAAGAGGAATAGGATATAAATAGGAATAGGATATGAATAGGATATAAATAGGAATAGGATATGAATAGGATATAAATAGGAATAGGATATGAATAGGATGTAAATAGGAATAGGATATAAATAGGATATAAATAGGAATAGGATATAAATAGGAATAGGATATAAATAGGATATAAATAGGAATAGGATATAAATAGGATATAAATAGGAATAGGATATGAATAGGAATAGGATATAAATAGGAATAGGATATAAATAGGAATAGGATATAAATAGGAATAGGATATAAATAGGAATAGGATGTAAATAGGAATAGGATATAAATAGGAATAGGATATAAATAGGAATAGTGTCAATGAGGTTAGGAGTAGGATATAAATAGGAATAGAGTAAATGAGGTTATATATTATAAACATACCCAAGTGCCAATTCTATATGAAGTAAAAAGGGATGATGAACATGCGCAAAGGATGTATGGATTCCAGCCTATTAATGCTGGAATCCATACATACTTTGCACAATCTCATTCATACATTTCTACGTTTCTAAAGAAGTCGTGATCTGGATTAAGCTGTACCATATTAAAAGTACTATCTCCCTCCGGTGAAAGCCCAGCCGTTTTGAATCCTTTGTTTTGAGGTTAAAGACTGAAGCACAAAGCCGTCGACTCACTCATGGTTTATATTTGACCATTTTCTTCCTTATCTTGACAGAACTTCAAGCCAGCTGGAAGCTCAGTGTTGCACAACCCCGGGGCCATGTTGTAAGTTCTGCTTTGTTTGCTTTCAAATCATAATCAGCCCTTCTGCTTATTTTCTCTCTTATGGTTGACCTTCTGCTCCTAAAACAGAGTTACTGAATTCCCCTTTTAATTTCTACACTTTTCTCTCCTTTTTTCTGGAAACCTCTGGACTCCCCAGTGAGATCAACAACAACCGCTTTGAGGTGAGCCACGTGCACAAGGTGGAGTGTGTGGTGCCTTGGCTCAACGACACGCTGGTCTTCTTCACCATCTCCCTGCAACTGTGTCAGCAGCTCAAAGACAAAGTGGGTACCTACCTTCTCCAGCACATGACAACAACACATGTCAGACCTAGAGATAAGACAAAGTGGGTACCTACCTTCTCCAGCACATGACTCCAACACATGTCAGACCTAGAGATGAGACAAAGTGGGTACCTACCTTCTCCAGCACATGACAACAACACATGTCAGACCTAGAGATGAGACAAAGTGGGTACCTACCTTCTCCAGCACATGACTCCAACACATGTCAGACCTAGAGATGAGACAAAGTGGGTACCTACCTTCTCCAGCACATGACAACAACACATGTCAGACCTAGAGATGAGACAAAGTGGGTACCTACCTTCTTCAGCACATGACAACAACACATGTCAGACCTAGATATGAGACAAAGTGGGTACCTACCTTCTCCAGCACATGACAACAACACATGTCAGACCTAGAGATGAGACAAAGTGGGTACCTACCTTCTCCAGCACATGACTCCAACACATGTCAGACCTAGAGATGAGACAAAGTGGGTACCTACCTTCTCCAGCACATGACAACAACACATGTCAGACCTAGAGATGAGACAAAGTGGGTACCTACCTTCTCCAGCACATGACAACAACACATGTCAGACCTAGAGATGAGACAAAGTGGGTACCTACCTTCTCCAGCACATGACAACAACACATGTCAGACCTAGAGATAAGACAAAGTGGGTACCTACCTTCTCCAGCACATGACAACAACACATGTCAGACCTAGAGATGAGACAAAGTGGGTACCTACCTTCTCCAGCACATGACTCCAACACATGTCAGACCTAGAGATGAGACAAAGTGGGTACCTACCTTCTCCAGCACATGACAACAACACATGTCAGACCTAGAGATAAGACAAAGTGGGTACCTACCTTCTCCAGCACATGACAACAACACATGTCAGACCTAGAGATGAGACAAAGTGGGTACCTACCTTCTCCAGCACATGACTCCAACACATGTCAGACCTAGAGATGAGACAAAGTGGGTACCTACCTTCTCCAGCACATGACAACAACACATGTCAGACCTAGAGATGAGACAAAGTGGGTACCTACCTTCTCCAGCACATGACTCCAACACATGTCAGACCTAGAGACAAGACAAAGTGGGTACCTACCTTCTCCAGCACATGACTCCAACACATGTCAGACCTAGAGATAAGACAAAGTGGGTACCTACCTTCTCCAGCACATGACAACAACACATGTCAGACCTAGAGATGAGACAAAGTGGGTACCTACCTTCTCCAGCACATGACTCCAACACATGTCAGACCTAGAGATAAGACAAAGTGGGTACCTACCTTCTCCAGCACATGACTCCAACACATGTCAGACCTAGAGATGAGACAAAGTGGGTACCTACCTTCTCCAGCACATGACTCCAACACATGTCAGACCTAGAGATGAGACAAAGTGGGTACCTACCTTCTCCAGCACATGACAACAACACATGTCAGACCTAGAGATAAGACAAAGTGGGTACCTACCTTCTCCAGCACATGACTCCAACACATGTCAGACCTAGAGATGAGACAAAGTGGGTACCTACCTTCTCCAGCACATGACTCCAACACATGTCAGACCTAGAGATAAGACAAAGTGGGTACCTACCTTCTCCAGCACATGACAACAACACATGTCAGACCTAGAGATGAGACAAAGTGGGTACCTACCTTCTCCAGCACATGACTCCAACACATGTCAGACCTAGAGATAAGACAAAGTGGGTACCTACCTTCTCCAGCACATGACAACAACACATGTCAGACCTAGAGATGAGACAAAGTGGGTACCTACCTTCTCCAGCACATGACAACAACACATGTCAGACCTAGAGATAAGACAAAGTGGGTACCTACATTCTCCAGCACATGACTCCAACACATGTCAGACCTAGAGATGAGACAAAGTGGGTACCTACCTTCTCCAGCACATGACAACAACACATGTCAGACCTAGAGATAAGACAAAGTGGGTACCTACCTTCTCCAGCACATGACTCCAACACATGTCAGACCTAGAGATAAGACAAAGTGGGTACCTACCTTCTCCAGCACATGACTCCAACACATGTCAGACCTAGAGACAAGACAAAGTGGGTACCTACCTTCTCCAGCACATGACTCCAACACATGTCAGACCTAGAGATAAGACAAAGTGGGTACCTACCTTCTCCAGCACATGACAACAACACATGTCAGACCTAGAGATGAGACAAAGTGGGTACCTACCTTCTCCAGCACATGACAACAACACATGTCAGACCTAGAGATGAGACAAAGTGGGTACCTACCTTCTCCAGCACATGACTCCAACACATGTCAGACCTAGAGATAAGACAAAGTGGGTACCTACCTTCTCCAGCACATGACTCCAACACATGTCAGACCTAGAGATAAGACAAAGTGGGTACCTACCTTCTCCAGCACATGACTCCAACACATGTCAGACCTAGAGATGAGACAAAGTGGGTACCTACCTTCTCCAGCACATGACAACAACACATGTCAGACCTAGAGATAAGACAAAGTGGGTACCTACCTTCTCCAGCACATGACTCCAACACATGTCAGACCTAGAGATAAGACAAAGTGGGTACCTACCTTCTCCAGCACATGACAACAACACATGTCAGACCTAGAGATGAGACAAAGTGGGTACCTACCTTCTCCAGCACATGACTCCAACACATGTCAGACCTAGATATGAGACAAAGTGGGTACCTACCTTCTCCAGCACATGACTCCAACACATGTCAGACCTAGATATGAGACAAAGTGGGTACCTACCTTCTCCAGCACATGACAACAACACATGTCAGACCTAGAGATGAGACAAAGTGGGTACCTACCTTCTCCAGCACATGACTCCAACACATGTCAGACCTAGATATGAGACAAAGTGGGTACCTACCTTCTCCAGCACATGACAACAACACATGTCAGACCTAGATATGAGACAAAGTGGGTACCTACCTTCTCCAGCACATGACAACAACACATGTCAGACCTAGAGATGAGACAAAGTGGGTACCTACCTTCTCCAGCACATGACTCCAACACATGTCAGACCTAGATATGAGACAAAGTGGGTACCTACCTTCTCCAGCACATGACAACAACACATGTCAGACCTAGAGATAAGACAAAGTGGGTACCTACCTTCTCCAGCACATGACTCCAACACATGTCAGACCTAGAGATAAGACAAAGTGGGTACCTACCTTCTCCAGCACATGACAACAACACATGTCAGACCTAGAGATGAGACAAAGTGGGTACCTACCTTCTCCAGCACATGACAACAACACATGTCAGACCTAGAGATAAGACAAAGTGGGTACCTACCTTCTCCAGCACATGACAACAACACATGTCAGACCTAGAGATGAGACAAAGTGGGTACCTACCTTCTCCAGCACATGACAACAACACATGTCAGACCTAGAGATAAGACAAAGTGGGTACCTACCTTCTCCAGCACATGACAACAACACATGTCAGACCTAGAGATGAGACAAAGTGGGTACCTACCTTCTCCAGCACATGACAACAACACATGTCAGACCTAGAGATGCTTTTCACTTGACAACAGAAACATTCCAAATTGCTTCTAGCTCACTTCCTGTTGCAGTGTTTGGTAATACAACAGGAAATAAGCTAGGTTTCAAACTGTTCCCTAGCAACACAATTCCGTGAAAACCGTCTATTCATAAAAATGACTTGACCGATCTTCAAAGTGTTTAGTGCAGCCTATTGCAAGTGGCCGCCATATAATTTGCAAAGCACCACAACAATTGTTGATATCATATGTATGTTTTTCTTTGTTTTCCTTTCCCGTGTCTGTTTGTTTTGTTCATATGTTGATAAAATTGGGGGGAATCCAGACGGAGGTGGTAATGCCACATAAAAGGATGCCATAAAACACCAGAATCACTGATAATGACATCATAAGTCACTGATTTATGACATCACAATCATGACTGACACCGCCACAGACAGACAGAGCCCACTTAGCTAATTTTGATTAAGAAGAAGGACAATATTTGTTGTTTGGACAAATTAGTTTTTGCTCCGAGTGAAATGTTTTATGGTCACTCACGGTTCAATAAGTCATGGGTTGGCTTTGTTCCAGCCTTAAGACTCGTTATATAAGGATTTTTCTACATGTCTGTCTGGAGAAAATGAATCGGGAACTCACTTCCGGGGCAGGAAACGTCACAGAAAGTCACGTCATATCATAATATATCATATATATATCATTATCATATCTGTTCCTGTTGTAACTAAACTACATTGTCTCTTTTTCACCTCCAGATATCTGTGTTTTCCAGTTTCTGGAACTACAGACCTTTCTAATCAAGCGCGAGCACAGCCTAAAGACCAGTCAAGTCCAAACACACCGCAAGGCAAAAGGGACATCGTGAGAATATTTAATTTTCTTCAAACATTGATCATCCCACCGTTGGGTTAGAAGTGTTGTGTGATTTGCAGAAATAAGCAGATCAAAACCCAACGCCCGTCTCCTCCTACGCCTGTGTGACATTTCACTTCACACCACTAAGTTGAACTGAATGAACGAAGCAGGTTTTACGTTATTTTCTAAGTGTATGTTTGATCATATTTATTTTTCTTTTGGTTCAAGCAACAAAGTACTTAACACAATGACACCCTACATTTGTGCAATCGTTTGAATTGTTTTACGTGCAGAAACACTAATTTGTGTTCTCAGGGGAGGTATACAAACAGGTTTGTGACAAAGAATGTGTTTCCTCGTGCACTGACCTGTGACCAGTGTCGTCTGTCAACAAGTTGATTTTCTTTCTCATTCATACTGTTTATAGCACCATCTGGTGGACATTAAAAGAGGACTCATTCCCTGCTTGTTACTACATGGATCTGCCTAAATGATAAGCTAATAGTTATTGTAATCACTCTATTCCAGTGTTTGCTATGTGTTCATATTTATTTGCCTTTTTTTGCACTTATATTATTCCCTGTGAGTCCCTGTGAACCAAATGTTCATTCCGATCTTGAACAAAGAACTTGATTCCAGTAAGTGTTAATCTATTTTCAAAAGATATATATCATGTAAAATGTGGAAATTATGTATCTGTTGTCCGTGCAATAAAAACGACACAAACAACAGCCAGTTCAATGAGTTTGTCTCCACTTGATGGATTTACCCCTACTGAACCTTGAAAGGTCCCTGGAAAAACTCCTTCCCTCCACAACACTGACAAAGAGAGTCTATATGTATCACACACACACACACACACACACACACACACACACACACACACACACACACACACACACACACCACACACACACACACACACACCACACACACACACACACACACACACACACACACACACGCCTGGTAATTAGCGTACTGAAGGCTACAGTAAGGCCACGTTAAATAGACCCTTTTCACAGGAGCCATTTTGTGTCTCAAAGGCCGGGTAAAGGGGTATAACCAAAACATTAATGAGAGTTTCCAACTTCCATTCCATCAAATGCTGGGGCCATCATGAATGTTTTTGTTGCACCTGTGTTTTACCCTGCCTCTGAGACAAAATGACTGTTGTGAAAAGGGCCCATAAACATTACTGGCTCACAGCAACAGAAGATGCAGTGATGTGGCTTTTCATGGTAGCATTTGACTGACAGGTTTTTGAAGACAAATGTTTTTGAATTGCACCTTTAAATCTTTATATGTGATAATTTGCAGGGAGTCTGGGACTGGGTAGTGTCGAGGTAAAAGCACTCCTACCAACGTGGAGACCCCTCGTTGACATCATTTGTGGAATAGTTTTCCATGGCTGACACGATCAAATGCTTTAGCAGCATCAGTAAAACACATAACAATTGTGGAGTTTTTGCCTTGAGTGTTTATCTAACATCTCCTTAAGAGCAAAAATACACATAGAAGTGCCATGTTTCTGTTTAAAACCAAACTGATGATCAGAAGTACTGCTCCAGCCTATTAAGTAGAGTTCTTTCCAGCACTTTGGACAAAATGCTGGCAAGAGCTATAGGCCTGGAGTTCTCTGAACTGTTTAGTTTACCAACTTTGTCTTTGATGACAGGCACTAAAATAACAGATAAAATAGAATCTGGTAAATATATATATATATATATATATATATATATATATATATATATATATATATATATATATATATATATATATATATATATATATATATATATAATATATATCTCCTATGTAGGATAATATAATCACATCATATAAGCCTACGTGGGGCAACAACAAAACACTGGCGTGTACTTCCGGCGAGGTCAAGGAAAAGGTAGGAAAAATTACTTATTTTTTTACAGCTTTAGACAATACAATACAAAACACAGTACAGCAGACTACAGGGAGTGTTGGAGCAAATCATACACTGTATACATACATACATACATACAGACAGACAGACAGACAGACAGGACAGACAGACAGACAGACAGACAGGACAGACAGACAGGCAGACAGACAGACAGACAGGACAGACAGACAGACAGACAGACAGGACAGACAGACAGACAGGCAGACAGACAGACAGACAGACAGGCAGACAGACAGACAGACAGACAGGCAGACAGACAGACAGACAGGCAGACAGACAGACAGACAGACAGGCAGGCAGGCAGACAGACAGACAGACAGACAGGCAGACAGACAGACAGACAGACAGGCAGACAGACAGACAGACAGACAGGCAGACAGACAGACAGGCAGGCAGACAGACAGACAGGCAGGCAGGCAGACAGACAGACAGACAGGCAGGCAGGCAGACAGGCAGGCAGACAGACAGACAGACAGGCAGGCAGACAGGCAGGCAGGCAGGCAGGCAGGCAGACAGACAGACAGACAGGCAGACAGACAGACAGGCAGGCAGACAGACAGACAGGCAGGCAGACAGACAGACAGACAGACAGACAGACAGACAGACAGACAGACAGACAGACAGACAGACAGACAGACAGACGGACACGGACGGATGGCGCGAGGTTGCTCCTCCCTGCTCTCTCTCCCTCTTCTCTCTCTCTCTCTCTCCCTCTCTCTCACGTGACGTCACAGAGTGGAACTCGAAACCAGCACGTGCATTTGTTTGGCTGCGTTGTATGCTGGGAGACGATTCTGTTGCTAAGAAACCATAAACCCAACTGTAGAAACATGTTTCATACGGAGATTTTTGGACTGAATATTTGATAGGTAAGTTATGTAGGCTACCTTCCTTCCTTCCTTCCGTCCGTCCGTCAGTAACTTAGCTATAGGGGAGAGTGGGGAGTGGGGTACTGTAAAATGGGACACGTTTTCTTATGTTGCCCTCAAGAGGGCTTTTCACACGACACAGCCGGGGTTAAGTCTTGCCTGGGGCTAAGAGAGCTGTTAGCCCAGGCAGGGGGCTAAGAACGTTTTCAGACTTGCACAAGCCTGGCCAACTCCAAAGTGGGCTAACCCTGGCTTCAGCCGCGGCTAGCTCTGGCCCTGCTCTGGAGCAGGATAACCCCGACTTTCCATCCAGTGTGAAACGGGGCCAAGGAAACATCCTGTTAACAATGTGTGTGTGAAAAGTGGCTAATTTAGCCTGGGGCTATATTAGCCCCACTCTTAGCCCAGGGCTTAGATAGCATGTAGTGTGAAAAGCCCGAAAAATGAGACAGAAATGAACACTTATTTCAGGATGTCTCCTATTAATTGAAATGATAAGAATGCATCTAAAGGGCCCTGAAAATATGACCTGAGGCAAGTTGCGCCAGCTGGTGGTAAATTGACTCATTTCAACCTGATAAGAATGTTCCTCTTAAAAAAAAAAAACATAATGTAGAGACAATAGGAACGGAGAGACGAGAGGATCTAATTTCTGGCCAGCAAGTTACTGGCGCCATTTATTTCCTATCTGTAACATAATACAGCATGTTGTTGTTGGCTGAGCTGGCTAACATTGTGTAGCTAACTAGCTGTGTGCTGTTGTCTAGTTGTTGAGCTGTTTTGCCATGCGAGTAGTACCCCTCTCTCATGGACAGTGTTGGGCAAGTTACTTGGGAAATGTAATTAGTTACTGATTACTGATTACTCCTTAAAAAGTAATACAAGTTGCTTTACTGATTACTTTTTCAAAAGTAATTATATGTAAGGGATAATGTATATTGAGGCGGTGATTACGGGGGAAATAATGACCGACAGGTGACTGATTGAGCCCGACGCGCAGCGGAGGGCTCAATCGTTCACCTGAAGGTCATCATTATTTCCCAGTAATCACCGCCTCAATATACATTATCCCGCTTAGAACACGGCCTACAACTAAATCATTCAATAATCTGACAAAAATAATTATTCAAATAGATTTTTTAATAGCGTTTTCAATGACAAAGCGGTTTCATTCGTAATTGGCACACAAGACACCACAGCTGCAACTGGTTGGCCTAATTAGTAGTGTTTGCAGACAAAATGCTCTTATCAACTGATTAATCCAGGTGTGGCAGAGCAGCGGTCGGTTGTCGAGAAATAATGACCGGTGAATCTTGTTGATTGACCAATCAGAATCGAGTATTCAAGAGAGCCGTGTTCTAAATATATATATACACACACACACACACACACACACACACACACACACACACACACACACACACATATATATGGGGGGGGGGGGTATTTTCATAGGAATCTTGATCCCAAATTGTAAATTAATATTTTATTTTACCTGCACCATGCTCTTTAATGTTACTTGTTCTCCCTAACTTACTCTATCCAACCAAAGCCCTAAACCCCCGAGAACTTGTGAGGAACTGGTGGTTGACCATGGCCTCTGCATCTCAGAGGGTCTTCCTGCATTGTCGGCCTGGCCAAAGCAGTAAGGATGAGACCAGAGGTAGGCACAGTTCACATAATGCTGAGTTTAATAGACAACAATAATGTGTATAACGTGTGTACTGTAACAGTAAACACAACTAAAGGTTATGAATATAACCCGGGTTTTATAAAAAGGTGAGAAGATTCTCACTATGGGAGGTCTTGCTCCTGCAAGATGACCTAGAAGACTGTTGTCTCTACACCACTGAGGAAACAATGGGCTGGGCAAAAAGGGGCGTGCCCCTCCGTCTGGCTGCGGTGGGCGTGCCACTTCAGATTTGACAAGACCTCAGACTACCCTGGTGAAGAAGGGTAGTCTGGTCATACTGCCTCCATACTGCCATCGTCAGGAGCAAGACCTCCCATAGTGAGGTCATACTGCCTCCATGCTGCCATCGTCAGGAGCAAGACCTCCCATAGTGAGGTCATACTGCCTCCATGCTGCCATCGTCAGGAGCAAGACCTCCCATAGTGAGGTCATACTGCCTCCATACTGCCATCGTCAGGAGCAAGACCTCCCATAGTGAGGTCATACTGCCTCCATGCTGCCATCGTCAGGAGCAAGACCTCCCATAGTGAGGTCATACTGCCTCCATACTGCCATCGTCAGGAGCAAAGACCTCCCATAGTGAGGTCATACTGCCTCCATGCTGCCATCGTCAGGAGCAAGACCTCCCATAGTGAGGTCATACTGCCTCCATGCTGCCATCGTCAGGAGCAAGACCTCCCATAGTGAGGTCATACTGCCTCCATGCTGCCATCGTCAGGAGCAAAGACCTCCCATAGTGAGGTCATACTGCCTCCATACTGCCATCGTCAGGAGCAAAGACCTCCCATAGTGAGGTCATACTGCCTCCATGCTGCCATCGTCAGGAACAAGACCTCCCATAGTGAGGTCATACTGCCTCCATACTGCCATCGTCAGGAGCAAGACCTCCCATAGTGAGGTCATACTGCCTCCATGCTGCCATCGTCAGGAGCAAGACCTCCCATAGTGAGGTCATACTGCCTCCATGCTGCCATCGTCAGGAGCAAGACCTCCCATAGTGAGGTCATACTGCCTCCATGCTGCCATCGTCAGGAGCAAGACCTCCCATAGTGAGGTCATACTGCCATCGTCAGGAGCAAGACCTCCCATAGTGAGGTCATACTGCCATCGTCAGGAGCAAGACCTCCCATAGTGAGGTCATACTGCCATCGTCAGGAGCAAGACCTCCCATAGTGAGGTCATACTGCCTCCATGCTGCCATCGTCAGGAGCAAGACCTCCCATAGTGAGGTCATACTGCCATCGTCAGGAGCAAGACCTCCCATAGTGAGGTCATACTGCCATCGTCAGGAGCAAGACCTCCCATAGTGAGGTCATACTGCCATCGTCAGGAGCAAGACCTCCCATAGTGACAATCTTCAAGCCTTGTGGATAAAACAACACATTTCACCAACTGCTGAACTTCAATCCAACTAAACTCATCCTGCTATTTTGCCTCCAAACTGTCTCAGACAAGCTCCCTGAACTGCAGCGCTCCTCAGGCTCAGCACACCTGCCAGTCCATATGAAAGACAAACAGGTCAGAGGATAAACTGAGTCCACAAATTGAGGCCATCAGTTCATCATTATGTTACTTTAGTCTTAGACAATTTAATTTCCTTTTCATTAGACATTGACCAGATTTTATCCACCTCATTCAATTCTAAAGAGGTGGATCTATTGCCGATGCCAGTTCCTTTCACATGTCTTTACCTAATGTAGGCTGTGCTAAAGATCACATGTCTTTACCTAATGTAGGCTGTGCTAAAGATCACATGTCTTTACCTAATGTAGGCTGTGCTAAAGATCACATGTCTTTACCTAATGTAGGCTGTGCTAAAGATCACATGTCTTTACCTAATGTAGGCTGTGCTAAAGATCACATGTCTTTACCTAATGTAGGCTGTGCTAAAGATCACATGTCTTTACCTAATGTAGGCTGTGCTAAAGATCACATGTCTTTACCTAATGTAGGCTGTGCTAAAGATCACATGTCTTTACCTAATGTAGGCTGTGCTAAAGATCACATGTCTTTACCTAATGTAGGCTGTGCTAAAGATCACATGTCTTTACCTAATGTAGGCTGTGCTAAAGATCACATGTCTTTACCTAATGTAGGCTGTGCTAAAGATCACATGTCTTTACCTAATGTAGGCTGTGCTAAAGATCACATGTCTTTACCTAATGTAGGCTGTGCTAAAGATCACATGTCTTTACCTAATGTAGGCTGTGCTAAAGATCACATGTCTTTACCTAATGTAGGCTGTGCTAAAGATCACATGTCTTTACCTAATGTAGGCTGTGCTAAAGATCACATGTCTTTACCTAATGTAGGCTGTGCTAAAGATCACATGTCTTTACCTAATGTAGGCTGTGCTAAAGAGGCCTGTGTTCCAGAAGCAGCCCAGCACGCTCCATCTGAAAGCCCGTGAGAGGATGTTTGTTCCAGGCTGGTTCTCTCCCTCAGCCTCCTCTCACAGAGCCCTGCCCCTCCACCTCCCACCACTACAAGGCCAGCTCAAGGCTGAGGTCAGTCACGCACTGTCTCTCTCTCTCTCTCTCTCTCTCTCTCTCTCTCTCTCTCTCTCTCTCTTTCTCCATCTCTCCCTCTCTCTCTCTCTCTCTCTCTCTCTCTCTCTCTTTCTCCATCTCTCCCTCTCTCTCTCTCTCTCTCTCTCTCTCTCTCTCTCTCTCTCTCTTTCTCCATCTCTCCCTCTCTCTCTCTCTCTCTCTCTCTCTCTGTCTCTCTCTCTCTCTCTCTCTCTCTCTTTCTCCATCTCTCCCTCTCTCTCTCTCTCTCTCTCTCTCTCTCTCTCCCTCTCTCTCTCTCTCTCTCTCCATCTCTCCCTCTCTCTCTCTCTCTCTCCCTCTCTCTCTCTCTCTCTCCATCTCTCCCTCTCTCTCTCTCTCTCTCTCTCTCTCTCTCTCCATCTCTCCCTCTCTTTCTCTCTCTCTCTCTCTCTCTCTCTCTCTCTTTCTCTCATATATATATATATATATATATATATATATATATATATATATATAGGGGTGTCACGATAGCCTAGGTAAACCCAGCCCCCACGTGACCTGCTCTCTCAGTTCCCAGTCACTCACATAGTGACTGAGAACAGGTCTGAGAGCAGGTCACGTGGGGGATGGGTTTTAGTCTAGCAGAAAGGGCCCTCAGATTTTGAGACACCCCTACCCGAGGTAGAACAAATGCCAACAATGTTTTTTCTTATCTTTAGGGTGTCCCATTAATGAAATTGATTCTTGTAGTCAGGGATCCAGTCACCCAAAATTTGAGAGGACCTGACATGGCATGCTATACTTTTTGTTTGTGTTTTAGCTATTAGTTTGGACATTAAGGTTCACTGAATGAGAGGTCTGCTCTGCCGGAAACCTCGCGAAAAAAAGTTGTGGCTATTTTTGGATATGAAGCCTTTATTTTTTGACCGAAAAATGTGAAAGAGGTTTTTTTCCTCAAAGTCCTCTGTGGGTTGCGTAGGCTGTCAATAAATTCATCCCAGGTACACAGAACATGTGTGTTGACAACACCAAGTTAAGAAATACACTTACAAAACCTTTCCAAATGATTTATAGCCATTTTCTATTACAAAAAAGCACTCGTTTTTTGAATTTTCTCCATTATTTTCATCTTTACTTTGTTAGTAAGCAATTATATCCTGAAATATGACATCAGCCAATGTGTCATTCTGTTCAGCAGATATATTAGTCGTTCCACACTAAAGATTATTAAAATCAACCCAAAATCAATGGAGCTGTGGTGATTTTATTACCTTTATGCTCGAAATTCCTTGAGACATGTTTTTAGTTTTAACAAAACCCTGTACCCCAAAGACAATACTTGTAACACAAGAAATTCAAAACAACAAAATGATTTTAATCACAAAATGTACACTGGATGACAAGCCAACAAAACAATTATTGTTATACAGCTTAATTTGGATAGATTGTGACCAGTATCTAGAAAACATTAAATTAAACATTAGCTGAACAAAATGATTGAACACAACACATTAAAAAAGAAAGAAAAAAGACTGGCAACAAGGTCTATAATATAACAAAATTAACTTTGCAATGAACAAAATAACTCAATCACTGTCACTGTCTTCAAGTGTGACAAATAACTCAATCACTGTCACTGTCTTCAAGTGTGAGTTCAATCGTTGAACATTTGTTGGGGTCCCCAGTGCAGAGACATGCGATGACACACTTGACATTGGCTCTCACACAAGAGCATCCTCGGGCACACATGCTTTTCTTGCAGTGACAGTATTTGGTGTGTTTGAATTCTGCAGGTTTTGCCTCCTTCAGCATCATGGTTGCCATCAGCTTACCACTGATGAGCTCTCTGCCGAAGTCAGTGGCAACAGGGTAGGTTGGTTGAGACATGTGTGCTCGCTTGCATACAGCCAACTGATGCAGGGCTCGGCGAAGATGTAACTGGAACGAAGGCATCTTCGGTAGGTGGAAGGCAATGCATGTCTCCTTTGATATTGCCAAAGAGATGGGCTCGCAGTGCATCCAAATTACCACTGAAGTCACTCCTCTCATACAGTGACACCATGTACCGCCCAGCCGCTGTCACAACATCTTCTTTAACATCCAGGCTTTCCCCAGGGTTACCGTATCTGCACAGGGGCAGAAGGTCTTCCAGGTGATCAACGGCAGTTTTGTAGGCGTGCTTTTTTCCTCTTCTGTAGAGCTAGCTGTAGAGATAGCTCACTGTATCACAGCACAAGCTCAAGGATCTGGGACTAAACACAGCAATGTGTGACTGGATCCTGGACTTTCTGACAGACCGCCGCCAGGTGGTGAGAGTGGGCAACCTCACCTCCCCACTGACCATCAGCATAGGAGTGCCCCAGGGATGCGTCTCCAGCCCCTTCTGGTATGACCTCTACACCCACGACTGCGTGGCGACTCAAACCTCGAACACCATCGTGAAGTTTGCAGACGACACAGAGGTCGTGGGGCTGATCTCCAGGAGTGACGAGACGGCCTACAGAAAGGAGGTGGAGGCCCTGGAACAATGGTGCCAGGACAACCACCTCTCTCTAAATGTCTCCAAGACCAAGGAGATCATTGTAGACTACAGGAGGGGGGCGCACCCCCCCCCCCCAATCACCATCAATGGCACAGTGGTGGAAAAGGTGGACAGCTTCAAGTACCTGGGAGTCAACATCCACCAGGACCTGACATGGGCCAGCCACACCGACACTGTTGTCAAAAAGCCCAACAGCGACTACACGGACTGACGCCTGAAGAAATTTGGGCTAAGGCCAAAAATCCTCAGGGACTTCTACAGAGGCACCATTGAAAGCCTGCTGACTGGCTGCTTCACCACCTGGTACGGGAACTGTACCACCATGGACCGCAGGGCACTAAGAAGAGTGAGGCGCGTGGCCCAGCACGTAACAGGATGTGAGCTGCCAGAACTGCAGGAACTGTACAATCAGCGGTGCCTCAGGAGGTCCCTGAAGATCATCAAGGACACATACCACCCCCACAACAGCCTGTTCTCCCTGTTACCCTCAGGGAGGAGATACAGGGTCCCAAAAGCACGAACAAATCACCTGAGGGACAGTTTCTTCCCACACGCCACGAGACTCCTTAACACACACAAATAAACAATCATGTAGCAGCTGCTACCATTACATATGATAATTATGCCTATGTTATTTGCACCTGTGCAAACAGAATGTTTAATTATGTTTTAAGGTGTCTACGCTAGAAAAGAAAAGGAAAAGTTTACTGTTATTGCTTGTTGTTCTCTTGTTTTACTGCATCTATATGCATGTATGTTTTTGCACTGTTATACTGTTATTTGCACTATGTTGTAACGTAATGTTGTAAGAATTTCACACGTGATACTTGTACTACGGAGTGACAATAAAAATCTTGAATCTTGAATCTTGAATCCAGTCAGTATGTAGGTGCTGAGAAGCATGGAGGAAAGATCTGCAGCTTGAACATCATAGTTCACTGCCAGGGCTCTGCGATTGCATCTTCTTTACCCACAGCTCCTGCAGGCCATCCATGTAATTTTCCGTGATCCTGGTCGCACTGTTCTGTTAAAAGCAGATTGTCAGGTTGAGCTTCCAGAACTATCCTGTGAGAAGCATGAGGAGGCAGATACCAGGATGTTTGCCCACATTGCATACTCATTACAACATCTGCACCACAAACGGGCTGTAGTGGTGGCTACTGACACAGACGTGATCATGATGTGCATACTACATTGCACACATGGATGGCCTGCAGGAGCTGTGGGTAAAGAAGATGGATATCTACCTGCTCATGCAATCGCAAACGCCCTGGCAGTGAACAATGATGTTCAAGCTGCAGATCTTTCCTCCATGCTCCTCAGCACCTACTGACTGGATGTGACACAGTGAGCTATCTCTACAGAAGAGGAAAAAAGCACGCCTACAAAACTGCCGTTGATCACCTGGAAGACCTTCTGCCCCTGTGCAGATACGGTAACCCTGGGGAAAGCCTGGATGTTAAAGAAGATGTTGTGAGAGCGGCTAGGCGGTACATGGTGTCACTGTATGAGAGGAGTGACTTCAGTGGTAATTTGGATGCACTGCAAGCCCATCTCTTTGGCAATATCAAAGGAGACATGCGTTGCCTTCCACCTACCGAAGATGCCTTCGTTCCAGTTACACCTTCGCCGAGCCCTGCATCAGTTGGCTGTATGCAAGCGAGCACACGTCTCAACCAACCTACTCTGTTGCCACTGACTTCGGCAGAGAGCTCATCAGTGGTAAGCTGATGGCAACCATGATGCTGAAGGAGGCAAAACCTGCAGAATTCAAACACACCAAATACTGTCACTGCAAGAAAAGCATGTGTGCCCGAGGATGCTCTTGTGTGAGAGCCAATGTCAAGTGTGCCATCGCATGTCTCTGCACTGGGGACCCCAACAAAGGTTCAACAATTGAACTCACACTTGAAGACAGTGACAGTGATTGAGTTATTTCTCACACTTGAAGACAGTGACAGTGATTGAGTTATTTTGTTCATTGCAAAGTTAATTTTGTTATATTATAGACCTTGTTGCCAGTCTTTTTTCTTTCTTTTTTTAATGTGTTGTGTTCAATAATTTTGTTCAGCTAATGTTTAATTTAATGTTTTCTAGATACTGGTCACAATCTATCCAAAGCTGTGTAACAATAATTGTTTTCTTGGCTTGTCATGCAGTGTACATTTTGTGATTAAAATCATTTTGTTGTTTTGAATTTCTTGTGTTACAAGTATTGTCTTTGGGGTACAGGGTTTTGTTAAAACTAAAAACATGTCTCGAGGAATTTCGAGCATAAAGGTAATAAAATCACCACAGATCCATTGATTTTGGGTTGATTTTAATCATCTTTAGTGTGGAATGATTATAATATCTGCTGAAAAGAATGACATATTTGCTGATGTCATATTTCAGGATATAATTGCTTACTAACAAAGTAAAGATGAAAATAATGGAGAAAATTCAAAAAACGAGTGCTTTTTTGTAATAGAAAATGGCTATAAATCATTTGGAAAGGTTTTGTAAGTGTATTTCTTAACTTGGTGTTGTCAACACACATGTTCTGTGTACCTGGGATTAATTTATTGACAGCCTACGCAACCCACAGAGGACTTTGAGGAAAAAAACCTCTTTCACATTTTTCGGTCAAAAAATAAAGGCTTCATATCCAAAAATGGCCACAACTTTTTTTCGCGAGGTTTCCGGCAGAGCAGACCTCTCATTCAGTGGACCTTAATGTCCAAATGAATAGATAAAACACAAAAAAAAAGTATAGCATGCCATGTCAGGTTCAACCCATTTTCTTGAGCTTTTGGGCCTGTGGATCCCTGACTATTGGCAAATTTTATTTTTGGGGAAAAAATGTTTTTTTGGTTGTTCTTTAGAACTACCCCGATCCCTGAAAAAGAGCCAAATTAGGCCCGTCCGAATAGGGTAAAGGTGACAAAAAAGCTCATACCTTGAGAATGCTCACTCTTTTCCTCATCAGATTTGCTGAGGTATGAACCAGGTGGCTGCCCTACATCACCAAATAGTCAGAAAATTATTTACCTAAAAAGATCATGAATTATAGTCCTGTAAATATAGCTTTAGTTTAGGCGGAAATTGTACTTTGTGGTGATAAGAACAGGACTCCATCACTTTTCTCTCATTTATCAGAAAAACAGAAATCCCTGAAAAATATACCATTACTGAATTGTCTAGGGTGCTATTGAACACTAACCAGTAGTTGTATGGAGATATCTGGTACCGTTCTATTGCAAATGAGATTTCTTTAGACATAGCCCTGCCTTTTCTCTGAAACAGTCAAAATTCCGAATGGGGGGATAAGTGGTATACTTCTAATAATAATAATTTTATTTGATGACACCTTTCAAAACACCCAAGGTCATTGTACAGTGCATAAGAGAGACATACCATTCTAAAAGATCATACATAAAAACAACAGGCATGGCAAACACCAGCATCATTAAAATACGACGAGCATAGATATAAGAAAAGACAGGAGATAAACACGGCAGGCGAATAACAGATTAAGTGCTGTATATGATTAAAGTGAGTAGGCCAATTTGTACAGGTGGGTTTTGAAGTGGGATTTGAATGTGGTGATGAAGTCAGACTGTTGGGTGTGTGGGGGCAAGGAGTTCCAGAGTCTGGGTGCAGAGCAGCTGAAGGCCCTAGCACCCATGGTACTGAGGCGAGAGGTGGGGACGGTCAGGAGGCCAGCTGAGGAAGAGCGTAGGGAGCGGGAAGGGGTGTATTCCTGGAGGTCAGAGAGATGGGTGGGTGCTAGGTTGTGTAGGGCTTTGTAAATGAGCAGAAGGTTTTTAAAGTCAATCCGGTAGTGAATGGGAAGCCAGTGGAGTTGAATGAGAACAGGGTGGTCAGATGATTTAGTGCGGGTGATGATCCAGGCATTTGGAGTCTGTTGAGCAATTTGGTGGGTAGGCCAGAGAGAAGAGAGTTGCAGTAATCAATCTGGGATGTAAGAAATGTGTGGATGAGGACTTTGGTGCTGTATTGGGACAGGGATGGGCGGAGTCTGGAGATGTTGCGGATGTGGAAGAAAGCAGACCGGGTGATGTTTTTTATGTGGGGTGCAAAGGAAAGCGTGCTGTCCAGAATGACGCTGAGGCTGTTGACTTGGGTGGAGAAGGGAACAGGGAAGCTGTCAATGATGATGTTTGGGGTGGTGGTGTTATGAGCTTTTGAGAGGGTGTTTTTGGAGCCGATGAGCAAGGCCTCGGTTTTACTGGCGTTTAACTTCAGGAACTTCCTGCTCATCCAGCTCCTGATGTCCTGGAGGCAGGCAGTGAGGGAGGTGGGAGGAAGAGTGGTGGTGGGTTTGGTGGAGATATAGACCTGGGTATCATCGGAGTAGCAGTGAAACCGGACACCATGGTGTCGGAGGATTTTACCCAGGGGGAGGAGGTAGGTGATGAATAGGAGTCGACCCAATACTGACCCCTGGGTCAAACGGCAGAACACCCGGACGTGTGGTTCCCTAGTTGGACAAACTGTTGTCTGTCGGTGAGGTAGGATGCAAACCAGGGAATTGCAACACCAGTGATTCCAATGTTCGCCAGGTGCTCCAGAAGTAGTGGGTGGGAGATGGTATCGAAAGCAGTGGAGAGGTCAAGGAGGATGAGGATGGTGAGGAGTCCAGAGTCAGCTGCACGGAGGAGGTCGTTAGTTATTTTTACCAGGGCTGTTTCAGTGCTGTGATTAGGGCGGAAACCATATTGAAATGGTTCGTGGAGGTTGTTTGAGTGGAGGTGGGACTGGAGTTGGGCAGCAACCACCCTCTCAAGAGTTTTGGAGATGAAGGGGAGGTTGGAGTTGGGACAGTAGTGGTTCAGGTCAGATGGGTACTGTGGCCCATAAGTTAAGAATGCCCACTCTGATGGTCATCATATTTGGAGAGGGAAATACCAGGTGGCTGAACTACATCACCAAATAGTCAGAATGTGGGTAACCCAATAAATAAAGTTCATCAAAATTACAAGCCTCTAAAACATAGAAATACAAGGTGTAAATATTGGAAGTTTGCTGGAAACTGGAACATTAATCCAAACTATAATAAATCAGTAGTATCTCCTGTCTTGACATGATGAAATAATACAAGTATAATCGTAATAATAATACATTTGTTTTATGGTAGCCCCAAATCTCAGTGCTTCATTTCATTTCATAAACAAAAACAGGAGAACAGACTAGAAAACAAAATAACCAAGGCAAAAATAAAACAGAACAGAGGAATAAAAAGTGACTGCTCGTTAGACCTGGTATATGGACACTTGTTTCACAGCCAAAGTCCAAATATCCAAAAATGAAATACAGTATCAGCCCTTTGTTGAACGTATTATGACCGTACCAGATTATTGTGCCAGTGTTTGGGAGTCTGGGGCACATTCACAAGCTTATACTCCATGGACTGCAGGCTTGCAAAAGACTGATGCAAACAAAACTGTGTAAATATTGTTCAGTCTGTAGGCAGCCTGTCTATCTGGAGACAATCATGTTTAATATATCCTTAGTATCATTGTCCATTTGTCAAATTAAGCTATCACAATGTTAAATGTTTTCCTCTTCTGTGTATCATATTGTAACCTTTTTCCCAAGTATTTGGATCTTTCATTGTTGCTGCGCGTACATAAGATGTGTTTCAGTGAGAGGTCAAGTATATAGATACTAGAATGTCAAATGTCAGGTTCCTCAGAGACGTTTGGGGACACATTTTGACATTCTACACACCAGGTACAGAACTCCATACAGAGGAGGCCAACAGAGAGGCACTGGCACTTTTCTTAAATAGGACTGGTTTAATGGCTCCATCTCTGACAATCCATCCCTTGCCGATAGGACTCCATAAAAGGGGTTTGGGCATGTGACTGTGACACCATATCGCTGTCTGATACAGTACATTGCTCTTTGCACATGTTGTGCAAATTCATCCTCTGTTGGTGGCAGGTTTGCAGAGGCTGCATATGTTGTTGATGCAATTATGAACCTCAGTTCATCCAAGTTTGTGCACATCAGTCCATTTTCCTTTTTCTTTTTTCTGTAAAGCAGAAGTGCAAATTCTCTTGCTACTGGCAAAGACCCTTCCAAGCTGAAAGAGTCCAAAATGGGCCAGATCTTTGAGCTCACTGAGATGGGTCTTGAGTTTGGTGAATGCTGTTGTCTTTCCTATTCTATACAAACTACTTGTTGTGTCACAGTCAGTGAGTGCATGACATGCTGATAGACAGCAAGAGCAATGTATCAGACAGTGATATGGTGTCACAGTCACATGTCCAAACCCCTGTTATGGAGTCCTATCGTCAAGGGATGGATTGTCAGAGATGGAGCCATTTGACCAGCTCTATTTAGGAAACCCCCAGCACCTACAGAAGTGAGAGACATTACTTACTTGTATTGCAAAGATGCAAACTGTGGAGAGAGTGGAAAGGGCCAGTGCCTCTCTGTTGCCCTTCCAACATCTTATATACGCGCAGCAACAATGCAAGATCCAAATACTTTGGAAAAATGTTACAATATGATACACAGAAGAGGGAAGAATGTAACATTGTGATAGCTTAATCTGACAAATGGACAATGATACTAAGGATACAGTATATTAAACATGATCGTCTCCAGAAAGACAGGCTGCCTCCAGACTGAACAATATTTAGACAGGTTTGTTTGCATCACTCTTTTGCAATCCTTACAATTGCAGTCCATGGAGGATAAGGTTGTGAATGTGCCCCAGACTCCCAAACACTGGCACAATAATCTGGTTGGGTCATAATACGCAACAAAGGCCTGATACTTTGGCTGTGAAAAAAGTGTCCATATACCTGGACAAAAAAGCAGTCACTTTTTATTTCTTTGTTCTGTTTTATTTTTGCCTTGGTTATTTTGTTTTCTAATCCGTTTTTCTAGTCTGTTTTTGTGATTGTGTATTATGATTACTATTATACTTGGATTAATGTTCCAGTTTCAATAAAACTTCCAATATTTACACCTTGTATTTCTATGTTTTATGGTAAATGGTAAATGGCCTGCATTTATATAGTGCTACTGCTTTACAATCAGTAGGTACATTCACCCATTCATACACCGATGGCGGCAGGCTGCCACGCAGGGTGCTGGCACACCATCCGGAGCAATTGGGGTTCAGTATCTTGCCCAAGGACACTTCGACATGCAGACTGGAGGAGGTGGAAATCGAACCACCGACCTCTTTTATCCAAAGCGATTAGTGGACGACCTGCTCTACCTCCTGAGCTACAGCCGCTCCAGGTGGTTTGTAATTTAGATCAACTTTATTTTATTGGTTTACCCACATTCTGACTATTTGGTGATGTAGTTCAGCCACCTGGTATTTCCCTCTCCAAATATGATGACCATCAGAGTGAGCATTCTTAACTTATAGGCTATTATGCCACTTCACTTATCCCCCATTCAGAATGACCTAATTTGACAGTTTCAGAGAAGAGGTAGTAGGTCTATGTCTAAAGAAATCTCATTTGCAATAGAACGGTACCAGATATCTCCATACAACTACTGGTCAGGTTTCAATAGCACCCTAGACAATTCAGTAATGGTATATTTTCCGGGGATTTCTGTTTTTCTGATAAATGAGAGAAAAGTGATGGAGTCCTATGTTCCTATCACCACAAAGTACAATTTCCGCCTAAACTAAAGCTATATTTACAGGACTATAATTCATGATCCTTTTAGGTAAATCATTTTCTGACTATTTGGTGATGTAGGGCAGCCACCTGGTTCATACCTCAGCAAATCTGGTGAGGAAAAGAGTGAGCATTCTCAAGTTATGGGCTTTTTTGTCACCTTTACCCTATTCGGACTGGCCTAATTTGGCTCTTTTTCAGGGATCGGGGTAGTTCTAAAGAACAACCAAAAAAACATTTTTTCCCCAATTTTTTTTTTTGCCAAGAATCAATTTAATTAATGGGAGACCCTAAAGATAAGAAAAATCATTGTTGTCATTTGTTCTACCTCGGGTAGGGGTGTCTCGAAAACTAAAGCCTTTTTTGAGGACTTGCTGCTAGACTATTTACCCAGGCTAGTGTCACGATACCCTCAGTTCACGATACGATACAATACACGATATTGCGTTCACGATAACCATACGATACAATATTTATTCATTTTTTACAAAACTTGAATAATGAAAATATATGACTGGAAAAATAGTCTTTTATTTGAAATACACAAAATGCAAAACAAATGCTGTTGTTAGAAATTGTTATTATAATAACTAGAAAACAACATGGACGATAAGGCTTATCTTGCAATATAATGTGTCACACTGTCACAAACTAACTGTTGCATGGTAATGGTAAAAGAAAAATAAACTATACAATCTATATCTTAAATAACTTACGCAGGCCACGAGCTGTGTTTGTGTAGGGGCTAGTATCTTCACATTTAACTGTCATCCTCTAAGATGATTCCTCTTCAATTCATTCTCAGACTGCACTGCATGTTAAGCGTTGCACAGCGTTAATTGACAATTTAAATTAACGTTACTCTTTCTTTAATCAATCCAACACATGCCAGAGAAATGGTTTCACAACAGGAGTACAGAGCTGCATCGCCTAATGACAGATATTATGCGCACATTAGATGCATTCAGAGCCAGATTCATGTGTAGGCTGCATTGATTAACTGCTTACACGACATGTTGTGCCCGTGGAAACAATGGCACGACAACTAGTTCATTTCAGACTAGGTCTTTACAGATTAGGGGAGATATCTCGCCTGCGTGCCACTTGGACCGGCGGCAGTGGCGTGCCTGACCAAGTTGGTGCCCTAGGCAAGATTTTTGCTGGTGCCCCCCCCCCCAACAATCTGAGGGGGCGAACTTTTGGCGGCACACGAAGTGCGGCGCGAAAAAATGTTTGGGGGGTTGGAAGTAGTGCTGCACGATTAATCGAATCGCAATCGCAATCGCGATGTCAGCACGTGCGATTACGGTACATAACCGCAAAAGTGTGCGTTTTTCTTTTCTTTTTCCCACGTCTTTTTGAGTGTGTGTGTGTGTGTGTGAGAGCCTCCTCTAAACTAACGTTACACGTGGCAGCAGCAAACACACGTTTCTCTGCCATCACACTGGGCATCAATACTAGCGGGAGACTTCTCCCATGCACTCCCGCAAATAAGTAATGTTATGTGCAGCAAGGTTACATATTATCTACCGAGAGGGCGAGAGAGAACATCCATGATCGCTAACAGCAAGCTATGCTAATAACTAGCTAGCCGTTCGTTCAGAAACGCATGTAAACAGCCGTGTGATCAGTGAGAATGTCAGTAAAATAAGGAGAGAGCTGCAGGTGCTTATGCAGAACTAGTGCGCGATTAAGTACACAGTGGGGATGACCCGCTGTGATGAAGAATATAACGAGATTAACAAGGTTGATAGCAAAACACTGTCGCAGCTGCCAGCACTGGCAGCATCACCTCCAGGCTAGCTAACTAGCCTGTCACATGACGCCTTCATGGTCCCTCGTTAAAAGTCTGCAGATGCACGTTCTCACCTCTCTCTCTCAAGAAGCGTCACGTGAGTGTGGCGTTTAAGGCCATCTGTCGCTACAAAATAAATAAACGGGGTGTATCATTCATTAGTATTGCTGGACAGACATGTAACTAACTTTGCAACTTTGCTGAGCCATCTTCTATGTGCTGTAACACAGTGCAGTTTCTATTTGACTGGTGTTTCTTTTTTACATGTTTGGGACAGGCAAATGTCTCAAAATGTTTTATTTTTTTGTAAAGATAATTTAATTTCAAATTGTTTTATTTTTTTAGTTTTAATATATTTTAAATTGTAACATATTTCATGTATTTTAGTCTGTGATATGTGAAACCGTGGTATTTTTGTCCAAGGTTATCATACCGTCAAAAACTCATGCCGGCACATCCCTAGATACCTCTTGTTTATTATATCGCAATCACAATCGCAATCGCAATATTGTCCACCATAATCGCTAATCGCACCTTTTCCCCAAATCGTGCAGCACTAGTTGGAAGCCAGATTTAGAGGAATATCTAATTTTAAATTAATAGCCTGAGCAGGTGTAACCATAAGGCTATTGATTTAGAGGAATATCTCATTTTAAATTAACAGACTGAGCAGGTGTAACCATAAAGCTATTTTCCAAACTGCTCAGCCTCCTGGAAAGATCCATAATCACCAGACTAAGTAAATTGCTAATGTTAAGAAACCCAGGTAAAGACTTCAGCACCACTTGAGACAGGATGGTCTCATAGCTAATGTTTCATTAACAGTATCTTCCCATCCCTCCTCCAGAACCAGTGGGCCCAGAACACGGTGTCCACCCCGGGTCAGAACACGGTGTCCACCCCGGGTCAGAACACGGTGTCCACCCCGGGTCAGAACACGGTGTCCACCCCGGGTCCCTTTCCCCCAAAACACCCACTGTCCTCCAAGAAGAGCAGTCGGTCGTCCTCCATCCTCCACCCCCGCTCCGCCTCTCCTGCCCTGCCCCGCCCCCGCTCCGCCTCTCCTGCCCTGCCCCGCCCCCGCTCCGCCTCTCCTGCCCTGCCTGCTAACGTGCTGCACTTCGGCTGTGCTGAGGAAGTGTGTGCCGCCAACATCAGCAGACCTCCAGACATCGTCAGAATCATCCGCAACAACCCCCACCTAGGCTCCCTCTACATGATCTCCACAGTGCCCAAGTCTTCAATCCAGTACAACCCATTTAACCTCAAGTAAGCTTTACAATTTGAGAGACAAGATACCTTATTCTAACCTCACGTCACCAGGCTCTTCTCAGGGAGAAAGAGCCTGGTCTCCGTTTACAAGGGATTTTGTCAAGTGACCATGGTATAAGCGGGATAATCAACTCCTAGGTGTGCAGGTGTGCATTAAACAATTTCACTGCACTTTGATGAGCCCTTACATATTGTTTGATGATCTCTTAGGGGTGGCCAAACTGTTTTGGTTGTGGGCCTCATACAGAAAAATATAAGGAGTCGCGGGCCAAACAGTATTAAGCGCGGCAGTTTTCGCAGAAAGAAATTGGACCAGAAAACCCATGTGCCATCAAAAAATGTATTTCTACCTAAATAAATATATCACACATAATTTTATTGATGTGCTCACCTACATTACAATGGGTATTTCTGTATGTTTTCAAATGTTCTTTTCCTGTGCCAGCAGGTTAAGACAGAGATAATTTAACATAACATTAGTATAGTATTAAACATTCATTCAGTATTAAAAATGTTTAAAAATAAATGCACCAGGTCAGAGTACTCGAGTATAAACCATTTTCAATGGTTTTAAATTGAAAAAACGAAATGTGGGAATCAGTTTATTTGTTTTTGTTTTTCCGTTTCTTTTTCTTTATTTTTTTGTTTTTCCGTTTTTTTCCTGTTTTTGTTTGTTCGTTTTCGTTTTAAACTTTAAAACAGAAAAACGGAAAAACATTTTTAGCACAAAAAATAAATAAAAAATAAATCCTAAATTCATGGCGGCCCACTTAAAAACGGACAGCGGGCCGCAGTTGGCCCGCGGGCCATAGTTTGGCCACCCCTGCCTTACATTGTTTGATGAGCCCTTACATATTGTTTGATGGTCCCTTACTTATGGCACAGTAAGACTTGTTTTCTCCATCAGGATCGTAATGTACGAGCACACCAACAAGAAGGACTACTTCATAATCAGCCCCAACGGCGTGACGTCGGTGTGTGATTATGTGCATGACTTTGTGCCCCTGGAGCGCTGGGAGCAGGAGTACCAGGACCACTGCAGCTTGAGACGCATCCCTTTCTTCACGCTCTTCAGGAAGTGGAAAGCCTTCGGCGTCTGGCGCGCCAACGTCCGCTCCAAGAGGGCCGACAGGAACAGGAATGCTCTGCAGCGCCATCTGTTTATTGTCAATGAGGTCTGTGTTTGTGTGCAAGCATCTATGTAACTGAGATGCAGCCTTTACTGCCGAATCGTGCTCCAGTCCATTTGTATTGGGAACTAGTAGGAATATCCCAGTTGAGTGATGTCAGACCCGAGGTCACCGCGTTCCAGTAAACAGTCAAGGATCCAGCCAGGGTTAGCTCTAGCCAGGCTAGCCATCGTTAGTACAGTAATAACAGTTGATAACGCATTACGCTGTATTTTGCGCATACAAACATGTCCACACAGATAGAATTGAGACAGTGCTGTTATTGTGTGTATGATGGATTTAACGAGACACAAATAAGACAGAAGGAAAGGAAAGCCGAGGTCAGGTGACGTCACAGGGGGTTCCTGACCTTTGAACTGTGAGATTTCTAGTTCCCAATAGAAATGGAGCAGGGCATCATCAGTCTTTGGCCTTGAAGGTGGTGTACTATACAATTATTTTAACTCATTTTCCTCATGAGAGACACTCTTTGTGGTTTAAAACGATTGTGTGTGTGTGTGTGTGTGCGTGTGTGTGTGTGTGTGTGTGTGTGTTTGTATGTGTGTGTGTGTGTCATGCAGTCTCTCCGTCCTGCACTGATTGACATCAGGGCGATGTGTTCTGGGATCAGTGACTTGGGCCTGTGCCACATGGAGATAAACCACACCTACACGCTGCACGAGTTCCAGGAGGCCCAATACAAACAAATAGAGAAGGTACGGGAACACACATGCTGCATTCCATTATAACTTGGAGGTTGGACATTCCCACTTCCTACTAAGAAAAATCCAAGAAAACAAATGAAAGTGTGGTAAATGGAGCGGTGTGCACAGTACTATGCGTGCGTAATGGGCATGGTTAGTTTGATCTGGTTCTGCTCAGCATGGAGACTCAGTGCTGCAAAGCATCCCTTTGAACTCATGTGCTTCTTCTTGTCAGATGTCGGCACACCTGGCCGAGTTTCAGAACCTGGTAAAGGAGGCGGCATTACGAGCTTGTCACAGCGCCATGCAGGAGGCCGGATACACACCTGACGACCACAAGCTGTCTCAACCACGTGTGTACACTGACTCATACTGTATGCCACACACACAAAGTATGTCAGTAATACTGTATTACAGTAACGGTTCACAGCAGGGGGGCGCCTGGGTAGTGTAGATGTGAGAAAAACCGGGGGTGGGGTGGGGTGGGGGACAGTTGACAGCAGTCAGTGACTGTCTGTGTGTGTGTGTGTGTGTGTGTGTGTGTGTGTGTGTGTGTGTGTGTGTGTGAGTGTGTGCGTGTGTGTGTGTGTGTGTGTGTTACAGAGAACCAACAGAATATGAGCTATATTGAAAAGATCAACAAGAAAAAACAGTGTAAACGCCTCACCTGGTGGGTACATTTATCTTTTCCCCTCTCAATCTCTCCTCTCTTTTATTTGACGTCTCCCATACATGCATACATCAACCAAAGCTCACCCCTCACCCTTGTGACCCCTCTCTCTCTCTCTCTCTCTCTCTCCATGTGTCTGTCAGCTTTGTGCGTCTGGTGGACTACCTGCTGGTGGACACCATGCACGCCCTGACGGTCAGCTCGTCGGCCCAGCTCCTGGCTGCTCTCAGGGAGCAGATCGACGGCACGCCCAGCCAGGACATCATCCAGAGCTGGAGCCGAGCTCAGGCCACCGCTACCCCTACTGACATGGAGAAGAAGGTATAAATATCATATCATACATAGAGAAATTAATCAATAAAAAGGTTGGGCAACGATTAGTCCATTAAAGCTGCATTCAGCGATGTTTCTTGTGTTAAAATAAGTGTTAAATGGCTCTATATTCTGACAGCAATCACTGAAATAGAGTGTTTGGTCAGTAACTTGTCCTCTATCCTGTAGTCCTGCATGCAGCGCGGATCTCCGCAAATATACATATATAATACATATATATATACATATATATAATACATATAGCCCTTTAAAGGCATCACGATCTGACCTTCCGTTTCCCAGAAAATGTCAACATTTCTCTGATTGGATAGTGGGAGGTCGACGCCCATTTTTATCTCCTTTTAATAACTAATGTAATATTGTTTCACTTCCATTCACTGAGCCTCCCCTGAAACTGCTTGGAAACTATACTGCATAATATATATATATATATATATATATATATATATATATATATATATATATATATATATATATATGTAAGGGATAATGTATAGTGAGGCGGTGATTACGGGGGAAATAATGACCGACAGGTGAATGATTGAGCCCGACGCGCAGCGGAGGGCTTAATGATTCACCTGAAGGTCATTATTTCCCAGTAATCACCGGCTTACTATACATTATCCCGCTTAGAACACGGCCTACAACTAAATCATTCAATAATCTGACAAAAATAATTATTCAAATAGATTTTTTAATAGCGTTTTCAACGACAAAGCGGTTTCATTCGTAATTGGCACACAAGACACCACAGCTGCAACTGGTTGGCCTAATTAGTAGTGTGTGCTGACAAAAGGCTCTTATCAACTGATTAATCCAGGTGTGGCAGAGCAGCGGTCGGTTGTCGAGAAATAATGACCGGTGAATCTTGTTGATTGACCAATCAGAATCGAGTATTCAAGAGAGCCGTGTTCTAATATATATATATATATATATATATATATATATATATATATATATATATATATATATATATATATATATATATATACTGTATATATATATATATATATATATATATATATATATATATGTCTTCTCTGTCATGTTGTGCTGTGGGGAAAATGTGATCGACATTTTTCACCATTTTGTGACATTTTATAGACCGAACGACTAATTGATTAGTCGAGGAAATGATCGACAGATTAATCGATAATTAAAATATTTGTTAGTTGCAGCCCTAAGGGCATCCATCCAATAGTATAGTAATAAAGACACCAAAGTTATTATCTCCACCATAAATCAAGTTCTCCAACCAGTACAAGCCAGATTTCAGTTTTGGTTTGTGTGTGCGTGCATGTCCGTGTGTGTGTGTGCGTGTGTGTCCGTGTGTGTGTGTCCGTGTGTGTGTGTGTGTGTGTGTGTGTGTCCGTGTGTGTGTGTGTGTCCGTGTGTGCGTGTCGTCAGTTTGTGGTGTCAGATGGCAGTTCAGCAGACGTCCCCGTCCTGCCCATGTTCCTCTGTGAGCTCATGCTGGACACAAACGCGCTCACCTACCAACCGTCTGTGGACAACTTCCAGGTCTGTGACCTTTCACCTCCAGGCCGTGATGTCATGAGCTCTTACACTCTAGCAGTTCTTTAATGTCCATCCATGTATTTCTGACCAGAGTTTGTGTGTGTTTTGTTTGTGTGTATTTGGTTCCTTCTTACAGGAGACTGTTGCAGAGATCATGGGACGCTTCCAAGAGACGGTGTTATCAGTTGACAAACTCGTTCCAGATCCCTGTTTTAATGCAGTCACACAGCCCATGATCAAAAACATGGTATTAAAAACCATCACCTATATAATATTATATTTATATAATATAATATATTATAGAAATATTAGGGCTGTCAATCTTCACTGGCCTCACGATTCAATTCGATTACGATTCATCTGTCAACGATTAAATTCGATTTGATTCCAGGATGCATCTCCATACAGCTCAAAGTATCTCAGCTAGTAAAGTATCATCATCCTCAACTTTCTATATTATTACTGCACATGGCTACTTTCTCCATCAATTAATGCAAGCAGTCAGATAAATATCAACTCCTTTTTTACTTAGAAAGTGCTTTAAAATATGAATGTCAACATAAAATTTAAACATAAACAATTCAACGATTCATCTGTCAACGATTCGATTTGATTCCACGTCCACATCGCGATGCATCTTAAAAACGATTCATTTTGACACTCCTAATAAATATAAAATGTTTGGTAGGTTTTACACTGAAATTGGTGTGTGTGTGTGTGTGTGTGTGTGTGTGTGTGTGTGTGTGTGTGTGTGTGTGTGTGTGTGTGTGTGTGTGTGTGTGTGTGTGTGCGCGCGTGTGCGTGCGCGCGTGGGTGTGCGGGTGTGCGTGTGCATGTGTTCCTGTGTGTTAAATTCCAGGATATGGAAGAGACCTGTGGAGATGGCCCCTGTCTGGAATCCATGCTAGAAGAAGACAAACACCTTCAAAGCATCAACCAAAACATCAAGGTCTCTAGACATAAACCATTCAGAGTTTGCTCACATATAACTTTTAATTTTGCAGCTGCGTGTTATTTCAACGATATCTTGAGAAGGTGGTCAGGCCTGGTTCTATCTTGAGAAGGTGGTCAGGCCCGGTTCTATCTTGAGAAGGTGGTCAGGCCTGGTTCTATCTTGAGAAGGTGGTCAGGCCTGGTTCTATCTTGAGAAGGTGGTCAGGCCCGCTTCTATGGGGATGCAAGAGCATGCATTGCACCCTCAGTTGAAATGTAAATCTGCAGCTGATAATGATCAGAGGCTGTAGCAGGCTCATTTTTAAAGCTAGAGTGAAGATACTGCTGTCATATGAAACATGAACACCTAAAGCCCCAGACACACCAAGTCAACAGTCGGCCGTCAACCATGTCTGGGGGTCTACAAGTAATCTGTTGTCTGCCTTGGTGCCTGGTTATGCAGAAGCCTACAAGTAATCTGTTGTCTGCCTTGGTGCCTGGTTATGCAGAAGCCTACAAGTAATCTGTTGTCTGCCTTGGTGCCTGGTTATGCAGAAGCCTACAAGTAATCTGTTGTCTGCCTTGGTGCCTGGTTATGCAGAAGTCTACAAGTAATCTGTTGTCTGCCTTGGTGCCTGGTTATGCAGAAGCCTACAAGTAATCTGTTGTCTGCCTTGGTGCCTGGTTATGCAGAAGCCTACAAGTAATCTGTTGTCTGCCTTGGTGCCTGGTTATGCAGAAGTCTACAAGTAATCTGTTGTCTGCCTTGGTGCCTGGTTATGCAGAAGTCTACAAGTAATCTGTTGTCTGCCTTGGTGCCTGGTTATGCAGAAGCCTACAAGTAATCTGTTGTCTGCCTTGGTGCCTGGTTATGCAGAAGCCTACAAGTAATCTGTTGTCTGCCTTGGTGCCTGGTTATGCAGAAGCCTACAAGTAATCTGTTGTCTGCCTTGGTGCCTGGTTATGCAGAAGCCTACAAGTAATCTGTTGTCTGCCTTGGTGCCTGGTTATGCAGAAGCCTACAAGTAATCTGTTGTCTGCCTTGGTGCCTGGTTATGCAGAAGCCTACAAGTAATCTGTTGTCTGCCTTGGTGCCTGGTTATGCAGAAGCCTACAAGTAATCTGCTGTCTGCCTTGGTGCCTGGTTATGCAGAAGCCTACAAGTAATCTGCAGTCTGCCTTGGTGCCTGGTTATGCAGAAGCCTACAAGTAATCTGCTGTCTGCCTTGGTGCCTGGTTATGCAGAAGCCTACAAGTAACCTGTTGTCTGCCTTGGTGCCTGGTTATGCAGAAGCCTACAAGTAATCTGCAGTCTGCCTTGGTGCCTGGTTATGCAGAAGCCTACAAGTAATCTGCTGTCTGCCTTGGTGCCTGGTTATGCAGAAGCCTACAAGTAACCTCTTGTCTGCCTTGGTGCCTGGTTATGCAGAAGCCTACAAGTAATCTGTTGTCCGTCAACATTTCCCTTCAGGAGTCCCTTCAGTTTGCCTTTGACTCGGCTAACGTTTACTCACGCACGTTTGAAGCCTTCCGACTGTCCTACAAGGAGAACGAGAGTCTGGATCTGGATGCACTGCGACAGCGTGATCACGGTCAGTGGTGGAAGGGTTACTTTTAAAACATTTTCCACTACAGATGAATACATGCCCTAAAATGTAGTTTGTAACATATTCCATGAGAGTAATCTATTTTTAAAGACAGTAACTGTATTCACTTTCCATAAACCTGGTTAGAAGTCTTTTATCGAAGGGAAAACAAAATGGAGACATTTAAAGCCCCTCCAGTGTATTTTGGCCTTTTTAAGGTATTTCATGCATTTCTGAGTAGGGGTGGGAATCGCTGAGTAGCTCACGATACGATATCATCACGATACTTGGCCCTCGATAACGATATTATCACGATACTGCGATACTGCGATAATCGATATATTGGAAGACGATACATCACGATACCTGTGTAACTGAAGAGAAAAAAATACCCCTAAAAGGCAAGAAGCAGGTATTATGTATTTATTAGCAGAATTGACATGAACTCTCTCAGAGTTCACTCACTCACTCATACCATTTTCGATACCACGGAGGAAAAGTTACACATTAAGTCTTTTTATTATTATTATTAAAACAAGAAAACCTATATAACCTACCTACCTATATAATTTCTAAAAGTAGATATTAATGATCAAACATTTCCATTCATGTAGCCTACAGTATTTATGTTTTTGTTTCAACTACAAACATAATAATAAACGTCAACTTGAAACTATGTTTCAACTACCACACACAGCATAATATTTTAGCCTGTTTATTAAAAAAAAAAAAATTTTTTTAAAATAAACATATCGATACTTGGTGCCAGTGTATCGATAACGTATCGCAAGTAAAAATATCGCGATACCGTGAGTATCGATATTTTGTCCCACCCCTATTTCTGAGTCATGTCCTGACCATGTTGATTAGCCACACTGTTTGCCAAATATTTTTGACAACTTAATTTTGTGCTCAAGTTCAAAAAGGTCAGTTAATTGCTAAAATATTAAGAGGACTTAAAACTCAATGGAACGCTATAGGCTAATCATATGACAATTTGATTCTGACTGAGGACGAGCTGGCATGTTAACGACCTAGCTAGCTGTTAGCTCCCTGCCTGCTGGCTATAAACATGTTTCGTTGGGCTCAAAACACTGAGTGGCCAAAACATTAGCTCATTAGCCCGTTTCCAGTCACAATCTTTCCAATAAGCCCATCAGCTTCGAAATCCGTTGGCCGGTTGTTGATGTCGCAACAATAATGCCATAGCACATAACTTGTGCTGTTTTTCTGGGCGTATCTCCTTGGTGCATAACACAGAATCAGATGACGTGTGTGACTATACAGCAGGCACTCATAGAACGTTGGAACGTTTGAAATAGAACACCAACCATTAAACAGGTAGAAAATCCTACTGGAGGGGGCTTTCAA
Organism: Poromitra crassiceps; assembly: GCF_964638095.1. NCBI lineage: Eukaryota > Metazoa > Chordata > Actinopteri > Beryciformes > Melamphaidae > Poromitra > Poromitra crassiceps. The sequence continues at coordinate 4,558,393 of NC_139644.1, read as the reverse complement.
AATATTTCTCAACAACAAAAGCATCAAGTTTAGTAACACATAGGGGTGTCACGGTACACAAAAGTCACGGTTCGGTACGTACCTCGGTTTCGGGGTCACGGTTCGGTACGAATATGGTAGAACGGAGAAAAAAAGCAACAAATCCCCCCAAAAAATTCCCTTTGAATTTTTCTGAATTCTGTGTTTTGCTTTTTACCCTCATTTTACCATCAGAAATAGTGTCTAATAAGTGGGAATGAATAAATGTCCACAATTTAATAAGATCTAGGCAATCCACACAAAAAGGTTTTACTCTAGAGCAGCGATTTTCAAAGTGTGGGGTGCGCCTCCCTCTCAGATGTGCATGTGGAGTAGCCTAATACATCCCACCCACCCACTCGGTGGCTTTCACTTTCCCAAGTAGGTTAACGTTATTGGATGCGAATTTTGTTTATCATAATGATTACGTTCGGTCATCATAATGGATTATTGGAACATGACAAGGAGTCATCCCCTCTTCCTCACCACATCTTGCTTGTCATCTCACACGATGTAAGTTGCTTGTTTACAAGTTAACAGCTTTGTCAGTGTTGTGTAACGTTTAGCCGCAACGCGCAACTATAAGGAAATAGTTAAAGGAAAGTCCTTTTTAGTTGCGTGTCGCTGCTACGTAACGTTACATTAGCAATCTTACCTCGTTGGCTTGATGTAGACAGAATTTGCAAAACAGCTTATCGCCTGAGTCATAAAAGTCATTAGGATACTGCTCTGAACTCGCTTTTTTGACGCCGGTAAAGGGGGGGCAGCTGGACGCTTCAATATTGTTGTGGTTTTGTGAAGTAGCATGGAAGCTACGGCTTGTAAACATGCTGGAGCGACCCCCGGTAATGTTTCCTCTCCACAAAACGTTCCATTCAGTGAACGCCGATTTCTATGGCCCTTGTGTTGTTTTCGTGCGTCTTCTCCTGTGACGTTTTTATGGCGTTCAAACAGCGTTTAGGTGCTTATACCACCACCTTCTGGATTCGACGTATTCGTCATGTCGCTTCACGCACCGAACCGTGACGCCCATACCGTGACTTCACGGGACGAATACACATACCACGACACCCCTAGTAAGTTAACACATGATTGGAACAGGCCTACCGCTATGCCTTTGTTAAATCTTTGCTCTAATAAGGAGGATATTTTGGTTTTCAAGTGAAGACATGTTGACTGCTTACAGGTGCTTCCTTCTTTGGAGAAAGACTGGAGAAATACCACCGGCAGTGTGACGAGGCCCTGGCCATCCAACCCAAGAGACACCTGGGCTTACTGCTGGTGGACACCACACAGCTCAAACACAAGCTGACAGCCTCCCCGCTCCGCTGTCTGGAGGTCAGGACAACACACACACACGCACACATGTGCGCACACCGCTGTCAGGTGAAAAGAAGCGGCTGGCAACTGCGCATGTCTCGGAGGAAGCATGGTGCTAGTCTACAGCTCTCCCCAGATCGGCAGAGGGTGGAGCAGCAACGGGGAAAATTGGACAAGTACAAATGGGGAGAAAAATGGTGTGGGGGAAACAGAGTCAACCTATAACAGATCTCATTCACCTTGCCATAAAAATGTCCACTGTCCTAATGTAACAAGGATCCTAATGAGGGCAACACTGTCCTATTGCAAGGCCAGTGAACCAACCAATTTCTCTTTGAGGCCTGACAAATCTGACAAAAGACCAGAAAAAGCAGTCACAGTAATTTTATGGAAGGGAAGAGCAACCCAATCAGAACAGTTAGGAGGTGGGCACTGATAGCCGACCCTGCCCTTTCATCCGACCCCGCCCCATTCCATATTCCGCAGCGAGGACCTTCTCAACCACCCTGGCACGTTCTCCATGAGAAGCGTCATGCCCATTGAAACTGAGGGGTAACTGCCCCCTCCAATTTGGGGGATTTTTGTTGTTTTTTTGTTGTTGCAAAATTCATGGCATGGCGCTCATTAGTAGTAGAGCATCAATCCCATTTTCAAACATGTGAAAATGATATGTTGTTAGTTATTATAGGCATAGTTTGCATAGCAAGTTAGTTAGCTACTTGTGCCAGGCACAAAATAAAATGAGATATTCCTTCAAGCGGTCAAAGGTCGCCCCCTCAGATTTCTGGCTTGCATGACGCCCCTGTTCTCCACTGCAGGTCATAAATGAGATGCTCCCCCTGCTGGCTAAGAGGAAGCTTGATTCCATCATCGCTGAGGCCCAGGATGCCCAGGCAAGACTGGAGTTCATCCCCTCTGCCACCACTGGCCTCGTCCACTCCCTCACGTCCCTCCATGAGATACAGGAGAGGGTAAGACACCGGCCTGCTGTTTATTGTAGGATGTTTGATTGGTGTGCCATGGGATTAAGCTCTTCTCAGCTCTACTCTCTTCTCTTCTCACCACTCCTCTCACCTCTCTTCTCTCTTCCCTTCTCTTCTGTTGACCCAGCTGTATTCTTTCCACTTCTCCCTCTAACCAGATGGATGTTCTGGAGGAGCAGCAGGAGACAGTATGTCAGATGTACAAGCTGATCAGCCTGTACTCTGTGCCCACTCCACCTGAGGACTTTGCCATCTTCACCACCCTGCACCCTTCCATCAACGCCATGCACAACGCCATCGAGAAGGCTGTGGCTGAGAGGGACTACAACATGGACAAGTTCTGCACCTTACTGCAGGAGGACATCGAGGAGTTGAACAGTGAGGTCACCAGCGTCAAGCTAAAGGCACAGGTACCTGGAGCAGTGATGGCACCTGGTGGCATCCTCATCCTCATAATCATATAAATCAAATGACTGTAGTGGGCTTGGCTTTTAAAGCCAGAGCGAAATGTCTGGTATGAGGCTAGAAGCCCTAAGCCTTAGGGCTAGGCTTAGGGATTGGATGAGCAGTTTTGAACCCACGTGTCTTTGAAAAAACAAGGCTTGTGATTGGGTGAGCCTGGCTCCCAGTAGGCCAACCCGTGGCACCGCCCATCCGTGGCACCGCGCATGGCGAGCATTTGTTTCATTCTGAGCCATGTCACTCAGGGACATAGATGTTTCAGTATCACTTTTGTGATGATAATACCATCTAATTACCAAAGTCATAAGCAGGTAATAGCTTGGTATTAACAATGAGTATATCTGGCTAATTAGAGTGAACTTAATGAATAGGTTAACAGGGGTAATAATGGGGAAATCTAATTTCATGGTCATATTAGATTAAACCAAACATCTAGAGACGTAGGGATTACCTGGAAACACTTCCCAGCTAGCAATCTGCCCCCTTTGATAGTGGACCAGTGTTAATACCAGGTTATTTCCTGGTTGTTACATGCTATTACCTCATTATTACTTCTTCATTATCACTATTACCCCCGCTATTATTCATTGTTTTCTAGCTGTAATGTAAAGTGCTACCGATGTTTCTACTCCATGTTGACTTGCTTGTCTCGTTGTGAATTTCCATGTGTAGGATCCTCAAATCCTGGACATCAATGCAGACTCCTCTGCAGTGCGTCTGCTGCTGGGTGAGATCCAGATTTCCCTGGATGAGTTGCAGGCCCAGGCCCTAACCTACACCTCCTACCAGAAGAACTTCAAGGTACTGTCATACTAGAGTGTAACCTACACCTCCTACTAGGGGTGGGCGATATGGCAAAATATCATATCACCATTTTTTTCAGGCAGGATCCCGATCCACAATCTTATCACAATTCTTTTTCATGTTGGTTAAAGACTATTTTGCAAGGTATTGAACAGTACTATTAGGGAAGAGTGATATGGACCAAAAATCATATCTGTGTATTTTTAGGCTGAATGGTGATACATATCTTGGTATTTTGTAGAAAGTGGACTAAATGTTCAGGTGTAAGTCAAAGCTACGTGTGTGATGTCACAAGCACTTTGAATGTGCATATAATGACTCAATGGGTAAAGACAAATAACAGAAGAGCTACAGTAGAACAGTCTGGTAAGCTGAGAAAATGACATCACTTCACTGTAATGCAGCCTTTATGACAACACTTATATCACGATATTACGATCTCCAAAGACTAAGATGATATCTAGTCTCACATCACAATCTCAATATAACATCGCTATATTGCCCAGCCCTACCTCCTACCAGAAGAACTTCAAGGTTCTGTCATACTAGAGTGTAACCTACACCTTCTACCAGAAGAACTTCAAGGTTCTGTCATACTAGAGTGTAACCTACACCTTCTACCAGAAGAACTTCAAGGTTCTGTCATACTAGAGTGTAACCTACACCTCCTACTAGAAGAACTTCAAGGTTCTGTCATACTAGAGTGTAACCTACACCTCCTACCAGAAGAACTTCAAGGTTCTGTCATACTAGAGTGTAACCTACACCTCCTACCAGAAGAACTTCAAGGTTCTGTCATACTAGAGTGTAACCTACACCTCCTACCAGAAGAACTTCAAGGTTCTGTCATACTAGAGTGTAACCTACACCTCCTACCAGAAGAACTTCAAGGTTCTGTCATACTAGAGTGTAACCTACACCTCCTACCAGAAGAACTTCAAGGTTCTGTCATACTAGAGTGTAACCTACACCTCCTACTAGAAGAACTTCAAGGTTCTGTCATACTAGAGTGTAACCTACACCTCCTACTAGAAGAACTTCAAGGTTCTGTCATACTAGAGTGTAACCTACACCTCCTACCAGAAGAACTTCAAGGTTCTGTCATACTAGAGTGTAACCTACACCTCCTACCAGAAGAACTTCAAGGTTCTGTCATACTAGAGTGTAACCTACACCTCCTACTAAGAAGAACTTCAAGGTTCTGTCATACTAGAGTGTAACCTACACCTCCTACCAGAAGAACTTCAAGGTCCTGTCATACTAGAGTGTAACCTACACCTCCTACCAGAAGAACTTCAAGGTTCTGTCATACTAGAGTGTAACCTACACCTCCTACTAGAAGAACTTCAAGGTTCTGTCATACTAGAGTGTAACCTACACCTCCTACTAGAAGAACTTCAAGGTTCTGTCATACTAGAGTGTAACCTACACCTCCTACTAGAAGAACTTCAAGGTTCTGTCATACTAGAGTGTAACCTACACCTCATACTAGAAGAACTTCAAGGTTCTGTCATACTAGAGTGTAACCTACACCTCCTACTAGAAGAACTTCAAGGTTCTGTCATACTAGAGTGTAACCTACACCTCCTACTAGAAGAACTTCAAGGTTCTGTCATACTAGAGTGTAACCTACACCTCCTACTAGAAGAACTTCAAGGTTCTGTCATACTAGAGTGTAACCTACACCTCCTACCAGAAGAACTTCAAGGTTCTGTCATACTAGAGTGTAACCTACACCTCCTACTAGAAGAACTTCAAGGTTCTGTCATATACAAAAATACGTCATCCCTGGGGCTCTCTATAACGCGTGACTGACAGGCCAGGAGGAGGATCTGCCTGTCAATCAACTGATCACCTCACTGATTGCTACATATTCCCTTCACCTGTGCAGAGGGGAGGTTTATTCAGACATCCAGCCAGAGACTCATATCAGACTATTCACCTTATTCACCACGCCCACTTTTTCTCTCTTCCGCGTTCGACGCAACGTATTTGTTCTTCCGGTTCAGCGCTAGTTGGCGGCCATTTTCAAAATAAAACGTCAGTATGAATGAAGTTTGGCAACATTCAGAATTAAGCTACACTGCAACCAACTTCAGTTACATGTTCATAACGTTACTGCTGCGAGGAGCCGATGGCTGTACCCGGTCGGCATTTAACGTTAGTTACAAAAGCACGTCGACAGTGTTTTCTCACTGCCAGTAGCCTAACTACAGTGGGGTTTGACAGATAGCTAGTCCGACCGGTGTCAGCACAGCCAGCACTCCCGGTCCTCGCTGCTCGTTAAAGATTCCCAATAGGCGTACGTTATTCTGATAAACTGGTCACATATATGTTACGTTCTTACCTGACAAATATGAAAACTTTAAAACAGTTTGGGGGTTTTTTAGCTTGAAAACAGCTTTTTGGCAAGTCTAAATGACTACGGTAGGCGTATATCCACTTCCATGTTTAAAACCGGAAAGACGATTACGAAATGACGTCATGCAGAAGCGTCCTTGTATGGGCAAAGAATAAGGTGAATAGACCAAGCAGCTGAGAGACTTTTAATGCCTATATTGATCCAAATTCCCTTTTCCCTAATTTTAGAAGTGTAAAGAATAGGAAATTAAAGTTTATATTTTTTATACTGAAGACCCAAGTCCGTCTCATCTGTACACAACACAACACCAAAAACATAAAGTAGAACCACTGCTATCAACTCGTATATACTGTATATATTTATATCTTTTTCTTCCTACCTACAGGCTGTTAATGAATTCCCCGCCTCTATCCTCTGATGAATATAGGTGGAGGTGAGCAGGTTTGAGGCCTTGGAGGATCTGAGTGTGGAGGTGAAGCTGAAACATCTGCTGAGGGACTCTTTAGAGGAGTGGGACTCTCTGCAGGATCGATGGATGCAGGTGAGCACAGCTCCGTCAACGGATCTTGGCTCTCTTGGTTTATAGTGGTTAGCAAGCAGGGGGTCAGTGGATGGAGTCTGGGTAAGCGCTTAACATGGGCATATACAGTATATATACATACACACACATATATATATATATATACACACACATATATATATATATATACACACACGCGCGCATGCACACACACACACACACACACACACACACACACACACACACACACACACACACGTATGTATGTATATATATATGTGTGTGTGTGTGTGTGTGTGTGTGTGTGTGTGTGTGTGTGTGTGTGTGTGTGTGATATAAGGGGCTTAGGGCTTTGTCTGTTTGTCCCACTGATGACAACATCAGTGATGTCATAAATTCACTCTCACACACACAGGCTGAGGCTATAGTTTTTTTTTTTTTTTTTTTTTCAAAGCTCTCATTTGCCAGAGTGCCCTGGGTACAGAAAACATTATACACAGAGTGCCCTGGGTACAGAAAACATTATACACAGAGTGCCCTGGGTACAGAAAACATATACAAAGAGGTTATAAGTTTACAGACATGATAAAACAATAAGAACAAGTGAAAATATTTCATGTAAAACAGGAACACTCCTGGTGTAGGGCGCGCGCTCTCTAGGAGCATTCTGAAAGAATTCAGAGGGATCAATCACTCCAATTTTAAATGGTCCTGGAGCTCATTCCATTTGTTAGGAGCATAAAAAGAAAACGCAGTGTTTCCCTGCTCAGTCCTCACGCGTGGGACAGACAGTCTGACATAAGACCTGCTCAGTCCTCACGTGTGGGACAGACAGTCTGACATAAGACCTGCTCAGTCCTCACGCGTGGGACAGACAGTCTGACATAAGACCTGCTCAGTCCTCACGCGTGGGACAGACAGTCTGACATAAGACCTGCTCAGTCCACACGCGTGGGACAGACAGTCTGACATAAGACCTGCTCAGTCCTCACGCGTGGGACAGACAGTCTGACATAAGACCTGCTCAGTCCTCACGTGTGGGACAGACAGTCTGACATAAGACCTGCTCAGTCCTCACGTGTGGGACAGACAGTCTGACATAAGACCTGCTCAGTCCTCACGTGTGGGACAGACAGTCTGACATAAGACCTGCTCAGTCCTCACGTGTGGGACAGACAGTCTGACATAAGACCTGCTCAGTCCTCACGCGTGGCACAGACAGTCTGACATAAGACCTGCTCAGTCCACACGCGTGGCACAGACAGTCTGACATAAGACCTGCTCAGTCCACACGCGTGGGACAGACAGTCTAACATAAAACCTGCTCAGTCCTTACGCGTGGCACAGACAGTCTGACATAAGAGCTGCTCAGTCCACACGCTTGGGACAGACAGTCTGACATAAAACCTGCTCAGTCCTCACGCTTGGGACAGACAGTCTGACATAAGACCTGCTCAGTCCTCACGCGTGGGACAGACAGTCTGACATAAGAGCGCGAGCGTGTTTGATAACTGATACTGTTATGAGTGAGAGTTGAGGACAGATAAAGTGGCAGCTTCCCAATCAAAGCTTTATAAATGAATAAGAGATGATGTTGCTCTCTGCGAACCGTCAGGGAGGGCCAGCCCACATTTTCATATAATATACAGTGATGTGTAAGAAAACGGTCACCTGTTATGAAACGCAGAGCATTATGATACACAGCATCAAGCAGCTTCAAAATGGTGGGTGAGGCATGCATATATATAACATCTCCATAATCAAAAACAGATAGAATTAACGATTGAACAATAGATTTTGGAGAATAAAAAGAGAAGCAGGATTTGTTCCTGTACAGGAAGCCAATCTTCCTCCTCAGTTTCTTGGTAAGGTGTTCAACATGTGAGTGGAAGGAAAGTTTAGGGTCTAGCCAGATACCAAGGTACTTGTATGAGTCCACACATTCAATGTCCTCACCCTGAAGTGTGCGGATGCCAAGGTTGTTGTAAGTAGATCTAGAGAACATCATCCACTTGGTTTTATATTTGAATTCAGGACTAATTTTAGTTTGAAAAGCGACGGTTGGCGTCAAAGGCGACCTGCAGACTTGTAGCGGCTTGAGCCAGTTCAGTGATGACGTGACTGATGACATCAGTGATGATGAAAGTAGCCCTCTGACATGCATAGGCGCACATGTCCTTTCTCAGTTTGCCATGTGTGTGTGCTTGTTCCTCCATCCCCAGAGCACCTTTGAGCAGCTTGACCTGGAGCACCTGAGCTCACAGGTCAGCAGGTACAGCAAGCACATCAGCCAGCTGGAGAGGGGCCTGCCGCCCAACAGCCTGCTGCCCTGCCTCAAGAACAAGGTGGACCACATGAGGCAGAAGGTGGGTAGGACACAGTACTGTGCAGGGACCGCTGGTACTGTACTGTAGCATGTGTCAATTTAAGCAGTGATTTGATTTGGCCGGTGGTTTGTGACAGTGATCAGATGGTTCGTGACTGTATCATCTTGGTGTGTGTTTCCTCCAGCTGCCTGTGCTCACCGACCTGCGTAACCCGTGCCTGAAGGCCCGACACTGGGAGATCCTGGAAGCTGTGGTGGGGGCTAGTCTGACTGCAGAGCCCCTCAGCCTGGCTGTGTTGGAGGAGCGAAACATCTTCTCCTATGGCGCGGAGATACAGGAGGTAACACATAGCAGTAGGGTGTGTGTGTGTGTGTGTGTGTGTGTGTGTGGACATGCTGAACATCCGTAATTCTGGCCTGGATATACATGACCTTTGACCTCTAGGTGTCAGGACAGGCTTCAGGAGAGGCTTCACTGGAGACCATCATCAAAAAGGTGAGAATTTGATTTGATTGAAGTAAGATTTTACTGTCCCATCCCACAGCACAAAATGACCATCACCCCCTCCAACCCCCTCCCATCACCCCCTACATACAGTACCCATCCCACAGCACAAAATGACCATCACCCCCTCCAACCCCCTCCCATCACCCCCTACATACAGTACCCATCCCACAGCACAAAATGACCATCACCCCCTCCAACCCCCTCCCATCACCCCCTACATACAGTACAGTACAGTACAGTACAGTACAGTACAGTACAGCACAGTACAGTACAGTACAGTACAGTACAGTACAGTACAGTACAGTACAGTACAGCACAGTACAGTACAGTACAGTACAGTACAGTACAGTACAGTACAGTACAGTACACTACAGACAAGTCCTACATTATTTTATGCCCCTTTGAGTTACGCTTACTTGAGACCCTGCTAAACATGCAGTGAACTCCTGACATGACCAGCAGCTAGCATGTTTAGAAACACTTATCTGCTGTATGAGCACTCCCACAGCAGCTAGCATGTTTAGAAACACTTATCTGCTGTATGAGCACTCCCACGAGTGCAGATCATTACCATCTGAGCCCAAACGTGAGCAAACGTGTTTGGATTTCCATACAACACAAGCCTTGCATGCCACAAAAAAAAAAAAAAAAAATCTTGCACGCTATGCGTGCTCAATCCCTAGGCTCACCCGCTGCACGGGCTTGCCCACCCTGCAACTCGCCCGCTGTACGGGCTTGCCCACCCTGCAACTCACCCGCTGCACGGGCTTGCCCACCCTGCAACTCGTCCGCTGTACGGGCTCGCATACACAGCTCGGCAGCTACTTTTTTCTCCAAGTGAGAAATGACGCAGTTCACATAATCCAGTTGAAATTCGTGCCCGTCAAGTGCTTGAAGATCCAATCATCAGTGCATGTCCTGCAAGAGAGACAATCAAAACAAATGAAACGGTCAAGTTGTCATATTGACATTAGCTGTGTTCATAGACGTTGGATAGGCAGCCACAATCCCCTACCCCGCCCCCCTAGCAGCTTCCCTCTGCACCTGTGCGTAAAAGAACATGGCCTAACCATGATCTCCTCTACCCAAGCCTTTCAGCAACATCACCTATCTTCATAGAGTAACTTACAGACCACACAGTGCATGAAGAATTCTGATAGCATTCCTAAAGAGTTTGATGTGATTTCACCATGTGTAGCACGATGCAGAGTCACAGAACAGCGCTGTTTAGATGTTCACATTTCTATCAAACCTTCGAGTGCTGTACCTCATTTTGTTCATAAGGATGACTTTCCCACAGGTAGGGTTGTACTCCGGCACATAAACAAATAGCACTACAGCCCTGTGGATATATGTATATCTTTCCTAAATGAACAATCAGAAAATATTTATATAGTGCCTCTATAGGTCCTCGCTAATCTTGACTTTGACACGTGGTGTTTGTTGTCTACCCTGTGACCTACTGATGACCTTCAGGTGGAGGACTCGTGGAAGACAACAGAGTTCACTGTGCTGTCTCACCGTGACAAAGATGTCTTCATCCTGGGAGGCACCGATGACATCCAGGTAGTAACACACACAACATACACACCAGCAGTAACACACAACATACACACCAGCAGTAACACACACAACATACACACCAGCAGTAACACACAACACACACCAGCAGTAACACACAACACACACCAGCAGTAACACACAACATACACACCAGCAGTAACACACAACATACACACCAGCAGTAACACACAACATACACACCAGCAGTAACACACAACACACACCAGCAGTAACACACAACATACACACCAGCAGTAACACACAACATACACACCAGCAGTAACACACAACATACACACCAGCAGTAACACACAACACACACCAGCAGTAACACACAACACACACCAGCAGTAACACACAACATACACACCAGCAGTAACACACAACACACACCAGCAGTAACACACAACACACACCAGCAGTAACACACAACATACACACCAGCAGTAACACACAACATACACACCAGCAGTAACACACAACATACACACCAGCAGTAACACACAACACACACCAGCAGTAACACACAACATACACACCAGCAGTAACACACAACATACACACCAGCAGTAACACACAACATACACACCAGCAGTAACACACAACACACACCAGCAGTAACACACAACACACACCAGCAGTAACACACAACATACACACCAGCAGTAACACACAACATACACACCAGCAGTAACACACAACATACACACCAGCAGTAACACACAACATACACACCAGCAGTAACACACAACACACACCAGCAGTAACACACAACATACACACCAGCAGTAACACACAACATACACACCAGCAGTAACACACAACATACACACCAGCAGTAACACACAACATACACACCAGCAGTAACACACAACATACACACCAGCAGTAACACACAACACACACCAGCAGTAACACACAACATACACACCAGCATTAACACACAACACACACCAGCAGTAACACACACAACATACAAACCAATAGTAACACACAACATACACACTAGCAGTAACACACACATCATACAAGCTACAGTACAGCTACTACAAATAGTGTAGTAGCTGTACTGTACCGTACTGTAGCTGCTACCATTATGTATGTCTAATGTTTAATTGTATGTTTAATTAGGTATATGCTATTTGCACCTGTACGTCAAATACGTCGATTTTAAAATGTTTAAGCACGTCTAAAGTATGCACATGACATGTGCACCTATGTGCAGTGAATATGCCACTGTCTCTGACTTGTCTTATCACTCTACTGCCTTATTGCTTGTTGTGTCTCTTGTTGTTTTTGCACTCATATGCCCTGTTATATTTGTACTATGTTGTAAACGGAGTCCACAGCACAAGAATTTCACATGTGATACTTGTACCACGAAGTGACAATAAAAATCTTGAATCTTGAATCTTGAATACACACCAGCAGTGTTTGAGTACTGGCACGAGCCACAAGTTAAAGCCTTTAAATATTCTACAAAGTGTGTGTGTGTGTGTGTGTGTGTGTGTGTGTGTGTGTGTGTGTGTGTGTGTGTGTGTGTGTGTGTGTAGGTGCTCCTGGATGACGGCGCTATCAATGTGGCCACAGTGGCATCCTCTCGCTATGTAGGTCCCATCAAGGCCAGGGTGGACAAGTGGCAGAGACAGCTGGCTCTCTTCAGCCACACACTGGTAAGGGCTTTGGATAGAGTAGAATAGAATAGAATAGAATACTGTTCCACTTGATCATACAACGGGGGTTATATTCATAACCTTAAGTTCTATTTGATAATATGACGTTCAACGTTTTTGCTTATGGGACAGTTTAGGGGCGCTGTCTAATTTGCCAAACAAGGGAGCCTCACCAACCCACATAGGAGATGTTCCTCTTCCTGCTAAGACTCAAGGCCCGCACGTTAGAGAGCCTCACCAACCCACAGAGGAGATGTACCTCTTCCTGCTATGGCTTAGTTCACACCGGGGACCCAAGCCTTGCCTACGCCTTGCCTTTACCCACGCTTTTAAATAGGCGTCCGTTTTAGTCAACGAGGCTGTGTACACCGGGCGCCTGAGCGTGAACCCTGCGTGTACCCACGCCTCGCCTGACCTGCGCCGATTTTATCGTTCAGGCGTAAATTCTATTTTCAAGCCGACAAGGCGCGTGCAGGCAGGCTTCTTCTGTCAAGCCATGAAAGAAAAACGCGACAATATCCGTGGGAAATGGCAAAGTCAACTGAATTTCAAAATAAAATGGAGTTACTACAACAGTGTTGAGCAGAGAGAGAGAGAGAGAGAGAGAGAGAGAGAGATTGACGGGTGGCTATCACGTGGGGCTTTCTCCGTGTCGGCAAACACATCTTCAGGAGAGAGAATAGCGACCGAAGAAGCAAGATGGACAATGTTGTTGTGCCAGCACATATTCTTGCAAGATTACCTCTCTAAAAAGTCAGAGTCAGACATGGTTATACATATCCAGCATCAATAGAACATTAAATATATCAGATTTATTTTACCTACACATGATAATTCGGGACCACACGTGAAAAAATACAGTCGGGAGAGAGGAGAGGCGCTTGTGACTCGGCTCCAGGTTCAGCGTGCAAAGGCGTGCGGTGTGATCGCAAAAGCGTGTAATAGGTTCACGCCCAGCTCAAGGTCTGCAGGCGTAGGCATGGGTTGAGGCAAGGCAAGGCGTAGGTTCCCTGTGTGAACGTAGCATAAGACTCAAGGCCCACATGTTAGAGAGCCTCACCAACCCACAGAGGAGATGTTCCTCTTCCTGCTAAGACTCAAGGACCGCACATTAGAGTCCTTCACCAATGCACAGATATGTCGTTCTTCCCGCTAAGACTCAAGGACCGCACGTTAGAGAGCCTCACCAACCCACAGAGATGGGCTGGCAGACGTTTTGTCTGTGGAAAAGTAGCCTAGGAAAAGTCACTGTTTGTAGCATCAATGACTCTCTCTCCAGGAGGAGTGGCTGATGTGCCAGAGGAACTGGCTGTACCTAGAGAGCATCTTCCTGGCCCCAGACATCAAGAGGCAGCTGCCTGCTGAGGCCAAGATGTTCCTGAAAGTGGACAAGTCCTGGAAGGAAATCATGTGGAAGGTCAATAAGCTGCCCAATGCCCTTAGAGCAGCCACACAGCCAGGTGGGAGACCACACAACACACATGTAAAGAAGACTCATACATATTCATACACACAGCCGTAGCAGGTGTGCATAGACCAGGCATGTCCAAAGTCCGGCTTGCAGGTTGATCGATTGATTGGTTGATTGGTTGATTGATTGATTGATTGATTGATTGATTGGTTGATTGATTGATTGATTGATTGATTGATTATGCACAAGCGAGCCGATCACCTCGTTAAAGTCGTACAGACGAGGAGGAAGCGTTGAGTTCCTCCTAGAGCAGCTCAATTGAGTTCAACTTAATTTCTTGTAAATGGATTGTTCATATTTTAATTGTAAGTCTAAATTGCCTTGTTCATATTTGAGAGGCTTATAGAAGGAATCTCACCGTGTGTGTGTGTGTGTGTGTGTGTGTGTGTGTGTGTGTGTGTGTGTGTGTGTGTGTGTGTGTGCGTGCGTGCGTCTTGTGTGCTGACATGAAAAGTGAATGCACGGTCATATCTCTATTCATCTTTTCTCTCTTCTAAATGCATAATCTAAGTTTCTTCTTCTGTATATTAGGCCTAAATGTTATTGTGATCAATGCTATTAAATAGGCTCATTATCATTAAAAACATTTAAAAAAAAAAGCCTGGTAAATAATTTGACAACCCTGTCCATCATCATGAAGGACAGGGAAAACATCCAGCACAACCTCTGGCATAGACACGCAATACATGTATAATGATGCAAACAGACAAATACAGATGGCCACAATCACATGCACATGCACACGATCACATAGGTAAACGCACACACACACACACACACGCACGCGCACACACACACACACACACACACACACACACACACACACACGCACACTCACACACAGGCCCCTCTGGTTTTTTCTACACAGGGCTGTTGGAGATCTTTCAGAACAACAATGCTCTATTGGAGCAGATCCAGAAGTGTCTGGAAGCTTACCTGGAGTCCAAGAGGGTCATCTTCCCCAGGTGCACACATCCTCCCAAACTTTAACGTCTCTGGCAGCCGTCTCAAATATCATTTCTTTATAGGATATCATAGCTGACCATTACATTAATTACCCACCCAAATATGAGTTAAAAAAAGTTAACAACTATTATAAAACAGAGCTCAAAAACACCCAATCTGGCTGCTCAAATCATTTCTCAGGACTGTGGGGGCGTGTTCACATCACGTTCCATCTACCTGTCCAGTGTTCTGAGCAACTGTCTGACATATCCCTCTCCTCTCCTCTCCTCTCCTCTCCTCTCCTCTCCTCTCCTCTCCTCTCCTCTCCTCTCCTCTCCTCTCCCAGGTTCTACTTCTTATCCAACGATGAGTTGCTAGAGATCTTGGCCCAGACGAGAAACCCCCAGGCGGTGCAGCCCCACCTCAGGAAGTGTTTTGATGCCATTGCACGCTTAGAGTTTGCTCTGCTGTCCCCACCATCTTCCAAAGCTGGAGGAGCTACGCTGGACACCAAAGAGCCAGAGACGGTCTACAGCAACGACATCCTGACGATGGTCTCCCCAGAGGGAGAGAAGGTCTTCTTTGATTTATACCAGAGACGTTTCAAGTTTCAACTTGATTTAGATCCCCATTAGCTACAGCATTGCAGCAGCTATCCTTCCTGGGGTCCAAACACAAAACAGACTTTACATAGAGACAGTCCGCATGTCTGGGAACGCCCACAAAATGTTAAACGGCTGGCGCGCAAGTGGGGTAAAACCGCCGATATCTCATGGGCTGACTCTCCAAAAGACGTGCTGCGGCTCTAAACTACAGGTTTGGGGGTTCTAGAGCAGAACACAAGACGTCTGCTCAGATGTGCGTTTACTGCGGTGGTTAAATCCCCGATCATGTCTGCCTGGGCTGGGCTATCGGCTAAATTCTAACTTTGCTGAATGGATAGAACGGGGGAATTTACCCCACCCTGACCCCGCCCCCAGGCTAACCCATCGTCT